>NC_051156.1:37250808-37331431 GCF_013339745.2 Dermacentor silvarum
GTTACTCTCGCTGCCAATGCTTCGCCCACTGATAAAGCACATTTGTACCGTAGGATGTTTATTTACTTGGATTTTCTTTCTGATCGTGAAGAAATCTCGATTGTGCTAGTTTTTTCTTTTATTCTGCGTATGCGAATAAAATTTTCATGCATGGTTTCGCCATATAGTTATTTTCATCCTCGGTTCCGCTTACATGTACCTTTATTCCATTAATTCGGGTACATAGAAGGCCACCGACCAGTGAAAGAATACAAGAAAGAGCCGTTTCGGCCCCCTGATGGGAGCCTTGTCACAATGAAAGGAAAGCCCTTATAAAAATGGCTATTGAAATGTTGTTGGCATATTATTGAGAAATTGTTGACACAATATCCTTTCAATGTCTCAATAGTTATTGAACGTACACAACAATACCTCAACAATAAAGTTGTTGAGCGCTTCACAACAGTAAAGTCATTGACTAATTGTTGTTGACATATTTTGAATAATGTTGAGTGCTATTGAGAATTGTTGAGCAATATTGACATTGACTATATGTCTGAAACACACACAATAGACGTGTATGTGTTTTAACACATATATTGTTTATTTGTTCACTTAACCACCACTAATATATAGATGTCACATAACTTAACCAAAGGCCTATCTCTCGAGTCGTAACTGGGGGAGCTTGTGGCAAGGCGACGCTGCCGCAGGCGTTCCGCTTCGTTGCCCTAAATTCAGGGTCGGCGGCTCTTCGCTGACGTTTCGCCTGGGCTTCGGAAGCCGTCACGCTAGAATCAGCATGCTAGAATCGGATGACAAGCTTCGCTTACTAGAATCGGACGACAAGCTTTGCTTACGTAAGATGCTACGGTGACAGCTTTGCTTTCAGATATATATTCAATGTCAATATTGCTCAACAATTCTCAATAATACTCAACATTATTCAAACAATATGTCAACAACAATTATTCAATGACTTTACTGTTGTGAAGCACTCAACAACTTTATTGTTGAGGTATTGTTGTGTACGTTCAATAAATATTGAGACATTATGGAAAGGATATTGTGTCAACAATTCCTCAACAATACGCCAACAATATATCAATACTCATTTTTATAAGAGACTCAATTTTCTCGACAGAGGAAGAGCTGTTGATTTTCTCTTTGGGTCCCACGTATGACAGGGGCAGTTCAAAGAAGCGTTACAGGCCCCGTGCCCACAGGGGATATGCGACATTGATCTTGGACCCTTTCTGCACTGCCTCCAGGATCGCCCACTTTATCTGCCCCTGTATCTATCTGCCTTTTGAACGTCACTATTGGAAATCAGAAATAAAACTTCAGCGTAATAGAAGTTACAGCTTGTCAAGAAAGATTGGGAAGAACTCGCCAGGCATATTTTTTTGTCATTTGTTTGGAGAGTAACTAGCATGTTTAGTAAAGGGTTGTGCCAGAGACTGCACTTTTTCAAGTTTGACTGGTTGCTCGGATGATCTCGTTTTGTTCTCGCAACTTGTCATAGTGGTTTTTGATGTGGCAAAGCCAGTGTCAAGCAGACACCATTTACTATTTTGTTTGCTCATATGTTTTGTTTATATCAAGTACAATGTATTGCATGTACGGTACGTTATATTGCACTCTACGTTCATACCACAGTTGTACTCGTGCCTACGGGTGACTAAATTTCATTTTCAACTTGCCGGCATGTTCTCGTTTGGTTGCCCGGATAAGAGCTTTGGCTTTGGCTCAAGGTCACTTGAAGATCGCCGACAACGGGAGCTAAAAGCATTTCATGCTTAAAAGAGTAGGCAACCTTAAACTTTGACTTAGGTTTTCTTTGGCACTCGCATCCCGGCGTTGGTGTTCTGTGCTTTGGTAAGCAGTAATAAGTGATTTATGATCAATTATAATTATTCCAGACACTTCAGTAACTCAACATGAACTAAGCTTATGCTTTGATATCACGTCTCTAAACCGATGGATTTTGCACTGTATGACTTTTTTTTTTTTTTTCCTGATTTATTTTTAATCTCGTCTCAGCTAATTAGTTATAATTATCCCAGACACTTCAGCAAGTCAGCTTGCAACAAAACTTTTGCTTTGATATCATATCTATAATGAAAGTCATGAATTCTGAACTGAACCATTTTTTGTATTTTTTCTGATTTACTTGGATTGCGTCCCCGGTCGTCTCAGCTAATTGATTCTAATTATTCCACACACTTCAGTAACTCAACTTATAGCTAAACATATGCTCTGATATCATCTCTATATGAAATTCGTGAATTTTGTACTGTACTATTTTTTCGATTTATTTTCACCTCTTGATCATCTCAGGAGGTGAACCGGAAGTACTCTCCAAAGAACAAATGGCACTCGACGCACCTGCCACTAAAAACTCCCGATACAGCTTTCTATTGCTCAATACGTGCAACATAAAGTGATTTTTTTTTCTTTTTTTTCCGAGCGTGAAAGAAGCCCGCGAATACACGCAAAATTGCCGCAAAACTAGCCGCTCGAGGCACTATGCGTGTATCCGCGGGCTTCTTTCACGCTCGGAAAACACTTTTATGTACCACGTATTGGGCAACAAAAGCTGTATCGGGATTTTTCCTGTTGCTCTATAATTTTCTGATTGACGCTTTTCATCTAATATAATATCCGAGAAGCTAATTATTATTATAATTGAATAATAATTATTATTTATAATGATTATTTAATTATTTATCTAATGCAAAAATTGAGTGTCTGTAAGCGACGGCAAAACAACATTACCTTGGTTCTGTCCAGCTACGTGGCATTTGCATATATTTACGTGTCAGTGCAAGAAAGTGGGACACCCTCTATATTACTGGGTGTTCAAAATTATTGGCTTACGAAAATTTTAAAAAATCACTTGTAGCAGGTACCATATTCTTATCGCTTAGCTTGGTTATTCGAAGAAACGGACATTAGTAATTGAACATTAGTAACAACAGTAATTAGGACATTAGAAATTGAAACTAATTCTAAATTAACAAAATTGAGAAATGAACTTCTTAGTTAATTATTTTGCGACCAATATTGCAATATATGAATTGTAGCCGGTGAGATGCAAGACGCATCACCTAAAATGAATTTCCAGGATAACACCAGTTTCGATATATTATTGCCCAAAGTGTGGGAAGAAATACATGGGCGTTTTAGTTACAATTTGTGCTTTAATGTATAAACAGCATTTCTTGGTAACAAAGTAAGAGTAACAACAGTGCATTTTTACGGCGAGTTTGATGGCGCATATCTCAAATTGGTGTCATTCTGGAAATTCATTCAAGTGGGATACGCCTGACAAGCTCACCGGCTCAAATCGTAAATCGCAAGTGTCGTAAAGTAATAAATAAGAAGTAAGTTAATTAGTGATTTCTTGTTAATTAGTTGAATCTCTGTTTCGATTGCACGTGCTACTAATGTCCGCCTCATCGCTGAACCCAGCTCAATGATAAGAATTGTGCTACCTGCCACAGGCGATTTCTAAAAATTCCGTAAGAATTCAAAATGACCACCCTGTATATATATATATATATATATATATATATATATATATATATATATAGACACAAAATTGGAGCACAAGATAAACGTCTCAACAAGCAGTAACCAATGACCGATGATTGGGGCACCTCCTGGATTCCCATCGGCTTCTATTGTAAGTGGCCAGTGCCCTGTCTGTGTCAGAAAACGCCATTTCCTCCATGTTCAATATGGGTAAGATGGTGGGAAAAGTAGTATGTAAGCATAATAAGCAAATATTGTTTTAAATAGTGCGTTTCGTTTAGTTGGTAGCCCTTAGCGCACAATAGAATGAAACAAGTTTGGGTGATCTCTGCGACGTGGTGTCCATATTTTACATGAAAGCCTAGGTCTATTCTGTAACACGTAGAGACGGGGTGCTGGCCAGTGTGCTTGGAAACTGCTTGTCCACCACGCACAATCTACGCTGTTATACTTTGCCGGTTGCAAATCATAGCGCAGAAGCACAGGTAGAAATGTTTAATCAATGGGACGGCATGCTGTCTAGCGTTTGTCATGATGTCAAACTAACAAGCACGAACAGCGACAATTGTGTACGTTGCTCGTCCGTAGTTCATTTCGCGCCGGTTGCTTCAGGTATTAAAATAAATATTTATTTTTAATACAAACGATGAAAACTGTGCGCGCAAACAGGGCGCGACATTTGCGACGTTTGAATTTTGCACTATTTCCGGCGCGCTCCGTATGTGACCGGCCGGCGCACTGCGTTACCCCGATAAAGAAAATAGTTCCTCAAGGAAGCTAAGCAGAAAACTTTCATACTCTTGCAAACCACATAAATTGTTAAGAAATACCTTTATATTACAAGCTTTGTTAATAAATATTGCAATTCATGTCTATGAAAACGTGGATTTGTATGCGCGTTTTTGTGTGAATGCGCGCTTGCGCTGTTGACTCTTTGTCGCATTCCGGAACTTTGTGCGTGCGGCGTATGTGTGCGGGTTGCGTGATGAGTAGGCTGCGTTTTCTGTGCCCTTTGCCTCGCTGTGACATCTTTGGTATATTCCAACCTGTTGCTCGCTCTTTATGGGCTACACGTTGCCTCGAAGATCACCATGATCGCGTCCGACTCAGCCAAATCGAAGGTGAGTGAGTGTTTCGAATTCCACTTGCTCGTTCATTGCGACGCTATCAGCAAAAGAGCGTACGGAGCCCGTGCGTGTCTTCTAGTACTATCCTTCCGTTGCGAGAATTGGTTGTGCAGCACTACATTTGTGATATTGAGCATGAAGTTTTGTCCTGATTTAACTTCACAGTGCGCTTGCGGCGACGTAAAGCAGCTATGTGGAGCCAGCTAAAACAGGGCATGTTGTGCGCGCCACGATTTTTGGTACGATGTTCCAGCACCGATTGAAATTAGCCTTATTAATGAGCGCTCGTGCTCTGCCGTTTTGGTGAGCAGCTGTGTGGAGCCAGCTAAAACAGGGCATGTTGTGCGCGCCACGATTTTTGGTACGGTGTTCCAGCACCGATTGAAATTAGCCTTATTAATGAGCGCTCGTGCTCTGCCGTTTTGGTGGGCAGCTATGTGGAGCCAGCTGAAACAGGGCATGTTGTGTGCGCCACGTTTTTTTGGTATGGTGTTCCAGCACCGATTGAAATTAGCCTTATTAATGAGCGCTCGTGCTTTGCCGTTTTGGTGGAAACAATGCGACGTGAAATAATCCGAACTGTACTGTAATCAAGTATATTTCGTTCGCGCAACGCCGTGCATTGACGTGCATCTACTACATGGCGTGTCGGGATCGGTGAAAATATGCGCGGGGCGTTTTGCCGTTCGAATGTATTCTGCTGCGCTGTTCGCTTCAGGATCGAGTGCCCAGAGTCCGCTGACACGCCGTGCGGTAGACACGCGCTGTGGCGCGATAATAATAAAGAATTGCAAGGGCCTATATGTGATTCTATGTGATAGGTGAGATAAAAAGGGCTGATGGCAGCGAATGCTGTGAAATCATCAGGTTATGTGTGGTTTGTTTTCCACCCGTACGCACGCGGTGAACTTTTTTTTTAGCCATTATCTCCCTTCGACGCCATCGAGTACTTCGCGCTAACGCCTTCGCGTAGGCGCTCTATATTCACGGAAAAGGCAGATTCTGTGGGATTCTATGCTCTGCTTTAGAGGGTGAAACATTCAAAATAACGTCATCGTGTGAAGTTTCAGCCTTTGGCCCTTCAGTAACTGATTGATTTAACTAAGTTCGAAATCAGTAATGGAACGAGATGCTTGGGCATATTTTCCGTGTCGTCCCACTGTGCTTCCAGTGGCATGTAGGCGTTATCGACAAATGTCAAACATTAGCAAGGTTTTTTATGAGATAGAAGTAGACAGCTATGTCAATAAGTTATTTTTGCTTTGAATTCACACACTAAAGAGGAGAGAGAGTGAAAGGGGAGCGTATCCTTGTGAACTAAATGACGCTGCTTTGACATAAGCTTGGAACAATGGTTTGTTGGTGGAGCAGTTCTGTGGAATACTTAGAGAGTAAGCAAACTGCAGTAGCAGCAGTTATACGGGGAGTAAAAAATGCAACACTGGTTTTAAATTAACGAGCTACTTTCAAGATGTGGCCAGAAACAGTTCAGTAGATGAGCAGAAATAATTTTAAAATTTTGGAGAGAAATTAAAATAATTTATTTGCCCACCTCACACTGCCAGTGGCAAGAGCAGCCATGATTTAATGTTTTCAATCAGTCATTTATATCCATCCATTTATGTCGACCTAATCGTCCATGTAGATGTTTTGATTATTGCTTTTGAGTTATCGTGGCATCACATTTTAATACTGACATCTGTTTTCAGAATCAAAATGAGCCTGGAGACGCCATAACCGGAATGCGAAAGGTGAATTCTTTGGCCATTCATCGTCTAGCGTCACCATGATGAAATGCACTGTTGCCAGGAGAATGTATTGCCGGGAGGTATTCTCCTTAAGATTTAGTAAAACTGGTAGCATTAAGTGTCTCCTTTGCGATTTTGCATAGCCTTTGATTTGCGAGTCGATTAATTTATTTGATGAGGTGGGCAGTTGCACACCCTGCCTTTGTGTCTTATGTACACATTCAGCTGAGTAGGTCTGGGACACAGCAAGAAAATCTGATGTGTAGTGGTAATCGCATTAACGTCGACAGTTATCTTCCTGTTTGAGCTGCTACTGCTGCTTGCCAACACAAGCAGCAGTTGCCCAAGATGGCGTGAAAGAGGTTCATTGAAGAGTGGCACATACTCTGAGTCACATACCCAGAGATCCAAGCAGGTCCATCAGATGGTTATTAGCCCACTTCCCTCAACATAGCTGCCCTACCCATTAGGCCATTGACCACCAAGTGACAGAAATTGGCTGGAAAATAGTTAGAGACAGACACCCGAAAGTATGTGAAGTTTACTAAAAATGCTACTTGCATTAAAGTTTTCGATGTTTTGGTTTACTTACTATTTTATTTTGTACTGGGTGAATCCTTGTTTTTCTGAAGCACATGGCATCCTAACAGGATAACAAGCTATGACATTAGTTTTAGTTGTTTTTATTAGTGGCATTAGTTGACATTTTAGGTCTGGAGCAGGCAGTATTTCTGTGATTTATTTGGAGTGTGGCTGTTGTGTAAATGTGCTTAAAATCCTTAAACTACCTCACTAATATTTACCTAAATGTGCCATTTCACATAGGTTGGAGAAGTGCTCATTCAGATGATCCTGGCACAGATTGCCCTTGTGGACCAGGCAAGTTTGCAAGGGCCTTGATTCACCATGTGTTCACAGAGAAGAACCTCATGGGCCACTCCTCGAAAACACCACCACCAATAGGCAAAAAGAGGCACTTGGCCTTATCAGGGTCAACGCTGTTATAGGCAAGTACCGTTCATCATTTTTCCTATTGCACTTTTGCATTCACATTTTGTACTTGGAATTACCAGCTTGCTATTAGCACAACAAATGACTTTCAAGTAGCCTGTGTCTGCAACTACATGCTACAATAGCCTACTATTTGGAATGAATGTTCATTTGATCTCAAGTCTCTAACGCCTCCATACTAAAGTGCTAAATTTTAAAAGCAGCCTTAACTGCCAGAAGTGATTGTTGGCTACAACTGACAAAGTTAGGTGTATTTGCACATTAGTTGCACTACTTGACTGTCCATGCAATGAACAGTTGCAATGAAGCAACTACCAATCTGTGAAGCATGCTACCAATCTGGTGTGTGCTTAAGTGGCCTGAAAGTGTTGTTATAATATAGGAATTGTGGAGAAGCTATGCTCAAGTGCAGTTACTGCTCAACTCGAGGGACAGCACTTCCACCAAATTTCAGCAATAAAAATGACCCTCCAGATTCTGTAACGCAAAACATAGTGGTTTCACCTGTTTCGACAGACCACAATGAATTAAAGTTGCTCCAGTCTTGAAGGAGGTCCATGTGGTGGCAGACAGTAGCCTTTCAGCAGAGGGAGCTTAAGTTATGGGGCATAATTGTTTGGTTGTTTCGATCAAAGCAACAATAGGAACAGTTGCCAACTTCGTTGTCAACATTGCTATGTTTAGCAATGTCCATTCATTCTAGGCACTCAACCTATTAAGATCCAATTTATCACATTGTATTCTAGGATGTGGAAAAAACAAAGGTATTTGACTTTTCCTCACGTTCCCATAAAGTGATCAGTACTCAATGGAGAACTGTTATGATTGTTGAGAGAACTCAACAATCATAATCAAAATGTGCAGCACTTTATTGTTTAGTTGCCAGTAGTCTACGTTTAAGTTTTTTCACCAACAGTATGAAGTCTTTTTTCCACCATTTTGTTCCTAAGCAAGCAACATTCACACTTTTCACACTAAGGATATTCATGAAGTTATTCTGCTACAGTGGGCTTTTCCTGTTTGCCTTCTACATATTGTACTAAGTGGAGTCCTCCGGCACCACTCCACTTTGAAAGCTGGTCATTCTCTAGAATTGAACTCGTGAAAACTTTGAATAAACAAAACAAATGAAAGTTTCATTATAACAGGGCGTACTGTATGTCGCACTTTTGCATGTGGAACATTGATATTAAACCTCATGCTGTTTTTCCTTTTTTTACAGGCTTTACCTGTCACAAGTTTCCTGGGACAAAGATGGCCTACATTAAGAACACTCTGGCCTCACTTCTCGCAAGGGACCTGAAGTGTCCAGAAGAGCTCAAGTCTGTGGACAGTTCAAGTGTTGTGCACTTGCAGCCCTCAACATTTTTTTATTATTATGATGTTTCTAGTCTCCTGAAAAGGCCAGGTTGGATGGTTCAGACACAAGTACTGTGTTGTGATTAATAATTAATTGCACAAGTGTTGCGCTTTTATTTTAGTACATTTTACGTAATTTTTTAATATATTTCTACAAAAGATAGTGTTTCTGGACTATTTTATTTCATAGGTATCTCGGGTCATTTCATGCCCAGACTGTTCCATGACGGCACACCATTTCAAGTTTGTTTGATAACGTAAAAGTAGGCACAGTGAGAAATTTTACAGAAAATTAAGTTTCATACATACACCGGAAAGTGGAATCTGTGCTATTGTCAGAGTGGTTCTGTTTAAGAAAAACTACATATTAACTGATGTTTGTAGTAATGGTTTATTTTGCTATTTCAAAACAGTAAGAATTAAGAGGTAAAATTTTGCTTAAATGCAGAGTGCAACAACAGTTCTCGGGCAAAGCAGCGATGTGCTTTCTTTCATGTACGCATGAAATCTGATTTCTTGCAAATGCTTTCATTCTAACTAGTATTGCGGCACTCAAAAATTAAAACAAAATTCCTCATGCCAGTTCCATTTAAGTCTTCCAGCAGGTAACTAATGGCCACTGTCTATCAGATAAAAATCTTAAGTAGTCAAAGTGAATAAATCGCTTGGTATGTAATGACCTGCCCAGGAACCTAGTAATGATGGCAGAAAATGCAACTGGATCGTGCAACAAGCAATACAGCACAATAAACGGCTGCCATGGCACAACTTATTGTATGTACCATGTCGTTTCAGAGGTAGATAACATTTAGTAAAATGGGCACACACCATTGGTAAGAGTCTCAGTGGGCTCATGCAAATAGTGCCATGATTATTAAGTTACTGGCTACCAAATAGAGAAAGCAAGTAGTCTTTAAATGTTTTTTTACTGTAATGCTTGTATATTATTTATGCTCTATTTATTTCAATTTTGAGAAATGTTTTACTTTAGGGCCATGCAAACTTTACATCTCTCAGTACTCAATTTCGTTATTGTATCAAGCTGCTGGCAGTTTGTAGATTGCGTTAGGATTTTTTTGATCTGAAGGCACACATTGCTGTACAGTTAACAAATGTTTGGCTTCAATAAAAAATTCATCTAGAAAAAATGCTTTTTGTCCACATCAATTTTTACCTGTTGATTTCGTGAGGGAGTATTGATTTTGTGTGTTAAGCCAATTCAAAAACTGGCATAGTGGTTCCGCTATCAGCTCTATAATGTGTTGTATTACAGGCTATATCTAAAAGTGGTTTTGATCCCTGAGTGACCCAGGTCTGCAATACAGAAGTGCCTGCATTTAAGTTAGCCCCTGTCCTCTAGTATGCAAGGACCACATCAATATGGCATCAATGGTAATGCTATGAGACTCAACGTAGCTCAGCAGTATTTAAAGAAGTCTAGTGCAGTTTTCAACACTACTCACCAAACAGCATATTTAAGTGGGCTCTCAAGTGATTTCAATAGTGATATTCAACACTGCTCCAATAATATTTAAATGGTGTTGCACTATTGACTAACATTGCACGTTAGGCTTGTTGGTATAACATAATGGAGGCAAAAGGCATAGTGCATCAGAAACAAGACACAAGAGGATGAACACAGACAACACACGTTTGGCGCTTAACGTGTGTGTTGTCTGTGTTCTTCCTCTTGTGTCCTGTTTCTGATACGTAGCACCTTTTGCCTCCATCAAGCAATATTGACGTTTAACGCTCATCCAATAATACTTCAATGGGGTTTCAATATTGATGTTCAACAATGCTTCAATAATATCTCAATGGGGTTTCAATATTGATGTTCAATACTGCTCCAATAATATTTCAATGGGGTTTCAATATTGACATTCAACATATTTCAACAACGTCTCAACAGGTTTTCAATATTGACATTCAACACATCCTCAACAGTTCTTCAATGGGCTTTCAATATTGGAATTCAACATGGTTTCAACAATCCATCAATGACTTCTCAAATTGAATCGACCCAATGATGTTTCAACAAGATGTCGCGGGCCAATTTTCAACACCAGTCAACAATTTCCTCAATAATGTTTCAAGAAAGGCTCAATGTGCTTTCAATGCTATTTGTTGGCATTGACCAAAGACTTTTCAACAACTTTTCAACAATTTTTTTGTAAGGGAGGACGTGAGATACAATGTTTATATGGCTTTAACATACGACGTACGCAGCGTGCGTAGATAGGGGGGGTGGGGGGGGGGAGGGTTCCGCCATTCCGTTTGAGGGTGCTATCTGTCATTTCGATTAGGAGGGATTCGAAGTGGCGTCATGACGTCACATTGCTTTCTTTTTCTAATATCTTGGCATTATCCCAATCAATCCCGTGGCCCAAGTCACCTGCATGTTCTGCCTGGGCGTTTGATGCGACTTTTTTCTTGTTTACACCGTTGACATACTGCTTCAACCGCTGTTCGAATAGCCTGTCTCGCCGATATATACGCAATCGCAGTCTTCACATGGAATCCCGTAGACGATGCCATGAAACTTTATCTTCGGAAGCCTGTCTTTCACGTTTACCAGCCGATGGCGTAATTTTCGGAATAGTACGTGAGCTACCTGAACTTCATAGTCGCGTAGAACGCGGGCTAAGCCCTCGTTCACACCGGGCACTTACTGTATGGCGGCGCGTTTTCTTGGTAGCACACAGCCAGGTCTTCGGGGCTGAAACAGATTGCGTTCCACCGAGTTCAGAAACGACCTCGGATAGCCACATGCCGAGAGATTTTGGCGCACTGCTTGTAGGTCAAGAGCCCTGCTTTGTGGTGTTGTGCAGGTACTGTTGGTTCTGCCGACAAGAGAGGCGACCACCGATCTCTTCTGGTTCGTCGGGTGCACTGAATTAAAATGCAGATACCTGCCTCTGTGTGTGCTTTTTCTGTACACGGAAAAAGCCAGACTGTGCTGGTCACGTTTCACGAGGACGTCCAGAAATGGTAGCTCGCCGTCTTTTTCTTCCTCGACTGTTAATTGGATCGACGCTTCATTACTATTCAAATGCGACAAAAATGAAGAAATTTCTTCTTGTTGAATTATGCAGAACACATCGTCTACGTAACGTAGGAAGACCCTGGGCGGCGATTTCAAAGAGGCGAGTGCTCGACGCTCAAGCCATTTCATTGTTCGATTTGAAGAAGTTACCTAGATAGATGCACCCATCGGTGTCCCGTGCACTTGCCTGTAGAAGCTACGTGCCTTCAAAAGTGCAGTAAGTGTTTTCCAGGCAGAACAGCATGAGCTTCTTCAACTGAGAAACGTCGATGGGTGTCCTTTCCGGTAAGGTAGGGTAATTCTCAAGAGCGGCGGTGCAAATTTCCGCGGCGAGTCGAATTTGAACGCTTGTAAAAAGCGACATGACGTCGAACGAGAGAAGCGCTTCCAGATCGTCGGGAGTAAAATGACGAAACTTGCTTATGAAGTTTCCAGAATGGCGAACTTGACTTACGCCTCTACCAACGAGAGGGAAAAGAATGTTATGAAGGTTCGGGCGGTTTATAAAGCGGAGAGCGAGTAAAGTCAACCATTGGTCGCATCGGAATGTTAGGTTTAAATATTTTTGGCAAACCGTACAGAGCCGGCGTCGAACCGTTAGTGCCGAGAAAGGAGAAGTACAACCATTTGTGCATTGCGTCAACATAACGAAACGCATCCGTAAGAAGCTTCTGGAGCTCCCTCTGTACCTTGAGCGTAGCATTCTTCTTCACACGACTGTACGTCGCTCCGACCGCAATTATTGACACCGTGGTATTGCTTTTTTCAGCTGGGAGGATGACAAGGATTTCGCTCGAGCGAAGTTCTTTGATAGCCTTCTTTTACAGCGTAAGCTATTATGGGCTTATTCTAATAGATTGGGGTCGCGATGATGCCGCCGCCGGCGGCAGCCGCCGCGTAACCGCTATCGCCGGAAACGCGAAAAAAGCGCCCCATTATCGCCGGGATCGAACCCGCGCCCACTGCGTGGGAGCCAGATGCTCTACCACTGAGCCACGCAAGCGCTTGCTATCGGGACGCGGAAAATAGCCTTAATGCAAGCACGCAGGGGGAGATGACTCGAGCATCCGCCAGTATGGTGGCGCCATCTAGTAAGATGGCTGCAAACGTAGCGTCCGCTGCGCAGACGACGTTATCCGATTCAGACGAGGCACGCAATCAACGTGCTCCCGAGCTGTCGAGCTTCCGCCAATGTGGTGGCGCCATTTAGTTAAGGTACCTGCAAACGCGGCACGCCCGACATGTAAGTTGCACTTGTAAGGCTTGATCGGGCTCAGCAGACTGCCGTACAGGGAGCATTACAAGTCTCAGCTCGTCGTCGACACCGGGCGGACAGTTCAGATCGTTCTCGTCAAAACGAGGCGAACAGACTACAGCGAAGACAATGTTGTGCGTGGTGTCCTAATTGGAGCTACTCTTGAGCCGCTCCACCAGCTTACGCTGTGACTGTGCTGCGCGTGCCACGCAGGCCTGTGACTTTCTTTCATCTGTTGAAAGCGGGGTGACGGAGCGGTGTTCGCAAAGCCGCGATAGAATGCCTATAGTGCGGGTTCGTGCCTCCTCCCGCGTTGAAGATTCTATTTGGCCGAGGTGGTTTGTGAATTCGGTGGAATGCCATCTGTCTCAGCCCCCAAGACCTGGCTGTGTGCTACCAAGAAAACGCGCCGCCATACAGTAAGTGCCCGGTGTGAACGAGGGCGTTCAGGTAGCTCATGTACTATTCCAAAAACTACGCCATCGGCTGGTAAACGTGAAAGACACGCTTCCGAAGATAAAGTTTGCTAGCATGGTCTACGGGATTCCATGTGAAGACGGTGACTGCGTATATATAGGCGAGACAGGCTATTTCGAACAGCGGTTGAAGCAGCATGTCAACGTTGTAAACAAGAAAAAAAGTCCTATCAAACGCCTGGGTAGAACATCGAGGTGACTTGGGCGACAAGATTGATTGGGATAACGCCAAGATATTACGAAGAAGAAATTTGACTTCAAGACTCCACTTGAAATACCTCCTAATCCAAATGACAGATAGCACCCTCAACCGGAATGACGGAACCCTCCCACCTATCTACACGCGCTGCTTACGTCTACCAGAGGATATTGTCTGTATAACAAACCACGACGAATTCACTCTAAAATTAAAGCTTCATTTTGGTGTCTGAATGACTTTGTATAATTGTGTCAGATTTATGTGTTTTTATTGATTTCATAAGAACACTATATAACGTGCACAATTTCGTTCACTTGATTCCTCTTTTAGGATTTGAATGCTCAGTCATGTTGGCTTCTCCGCTATGCTTTCTTTTTTTAGTTTGTAATATTTGTCTTTATACTTGTTTACATTCGTTTCTGTTTATGTATCCTTTTTGCACTTGACTGATGTATTGATTTTAGGTGTGTATACTACTCCCCCTATTTAATGGCATCGGGCCTGTAGGGCACATGAATAAATAAATAAATATTTAAAAATCACACAAACATTATATCGCACGTCCTTGTATTCCTTTTTCTTGTATTCCTTCAGTGGTCGGTGTTGTTCTTGTTACCCTTCTTCATAATGCCTCCGAAACAGATGGGCTTCCGTCAAAACCTCGGCTTCACCTTTATTTCATCTTTCATCCCAACTGTGTGACGCAGCCTGGCAGGCGTTCTGACCGGCTCTCACTAAATGCTTTCTCTCTCTCTTCATAACCATTTACTCTTCGCGGTATTTGTATCCAATTCATAATATTCACTTGCGAGTTCAAAAATTCCAGGAGAGAATATTTCAACAAGCTAGAACGTGTCCGGTCCTACGCTACGTGGAGGGAACTGTTAGCAACATGTAAGTGGTTAGCCTGTTACCTTCACAATCACCGATAGCTCTACCACGCTTCGTTTATGCTCAAAGGGTGATTCAGACGGTCCCACCAAAGGGCCGGGTTTAGGCTGAAGGGACACTCAAAGAGTCGGGCCGGGCCCGGAAATTTCGTGTCTGTCCGGGATACGGGCAAGGATTTAAATAACCGGGTTGGGCTCGGATGGGTCCGTGTAGAGCTCTCGTAGGCACTTTGCGAAACTGGCAAGTTAAACATATCGCGACGTGAGCGTTGACACCTTGGTACATGCTTCTTCGCCATAACAGCAAGGATACCCTCGCGTATGGCATTGGGATTACATTGTACATCCGAGGTGTCCGGCTGTAGCTGACTCCTAAAGATGTCTAAATATGTGGGGTGGAAGAAACAAGGACACTACCGGTAACCACTCTGAAAAGCCTCTTTGCAGACGCCTGACGTGCAGGATCAGCCCTTTTAACACGAACGTGTTTTATGCAGGGGTCCACGGTGAACTTCCGTTACGGATGTGACGGTCTGCGCTAACGAGTAAAATATGTTTTGTTGACAGGGATGGCGCTGCCATCTAGGAGCGGTCAAGCGAAGTACTGTATCGTGACACTAATGAGCGCCGACAGGGAGCGCTTCGGTAGTCACAGCGCAGCGGAGGCTCCAATGCGGTATTGACCCTTTTTGCGGAGCAGTTTGCTCTAGAGGAACGAGATGGTGCTTTCGGCGGCACGCCATACGTTGCCTCAGCGAATGCGCACGAATACGAAACCATTACTGCTTCTGCCCTGCTACTGTGCGATCAGCTGTCGGAAATGAAAAGTGGTTGTTCGCTAATGCACTGTGCCCAATTCATGCTGCAAAATGTGTAACGATAAAGGGAATACGTGTCTGGTAGTTCGCTGCAAAAATATTGCTTCACATATTAAGGAATGGAACAGACCTTTGTCGCCGCTGCTACGTAAGGACTGCCTTTGTTTCCGGCGCTTCGCAATGCACGGTTTTCTTCGAGGATAAAAAAACTCATTAATGAATTTGAAGAAAAGACTTCAACTCCGGGACGACGGCACTTAAGAGGGAGTAGCGCTCGTTACAAAAGGAAGTAGTGCCACTTACTGGCATAGTGAGCTTATCGCACGTTATGTACACACATTCACGCCTACTCGCACGCAGACTTACGCCCACCCTATTGCCAAGGTATCAATAATAAGTGAATGGGCGCACACTTGAACCAATGTGCCGAAGCATGAGTGACGGCGACTACAACAACAGGACAGGAATATTTGAAGCTAAACGTTTCGTGACGGTCTACAGAGTAAGCGAGAAACTAGCGAAGATACGTCTTTGCTACAAGCTACCGCAGAGTACAGAACATTTACATTCCAAGCTTAGTGCGCAGCAAGAAGAAATCTGTCGCAGCAGAGCACACCCGCGATCGATTAGGCTGAAAATAAACAATCCGACAGTGGCCGCACGGAGGAACTTCACTCTGTCAGAAACATGACAAGACGCAGCTTCAAAATGTTAGCCAAATAAAGAACGAAGATCACACTTATCCCGAGTTAATTCAAAAGCCGAAAGGTTGGAAAGCTTGGAATACATTTCTAACCCCGCTTTTAGTACAAGCATCGTATACCTAGGGTGGTTCGTTTTCGGATAAAACCAGATTTTACCCGATTTTTATATCCCAAGCATGTTTCAGCAGAATCGGGTTAAACCAGATTTCTCCCCAAATTCGAAAACAACATACCAACCTTTTCCTTTTTTTTATTTTTCACGCTGCACGGATATTGCGGTGCACACGCGCTAGCTACCCTGCCTCAGGACACTGAAGTCAGATCCTGTTGACCTCAAGTGAACTCCATGGTGACCTATACACTTCATGTCACAAGCTGCGTGCAGCACTATGGACGCTACAAGGCTCTAGAGGGCGCCAAACTCTGAGTTAGTAACTCACCGTGACATTCTGCGTGGCCCGGCTGAAGAAAAGCAACGATAGGCTCCTCTTCAATAGGACTGACATTGTTGTGCCTAACTAATAGAAGCTGTGATGTCGAGAGAGCTTTCTGACAGCTGAGATACGTTCAAAGATCGAATAGGTGTCGAATGGAGACCGACATGTTGCGCTGGCAGATGATAATTTATGTTAACAAGGATGTGTAAAAAATCGATGACCAGCTTTTCATTACTAAAATGTTTAATTTTCTAGAAGCTATCAGTGCTCTTTAACGACATTACCACTTATTAATTTCCGAGCAAACGCCGAACTTCAGAGTACTTGCTAGAAAATCCTGGCCCTGATGTCCCCCCGATTACGAGCTTGAAGCAGATCCCTTGAAACACCAGATACCAGCTTGGAAGAGTTTTACCGCGTTAGCCGTAAGGAGCTCGGGATATTAGGCAATGTATTACTCAGTACATTTGTAAATTTAACGCAAAACAAACCCGAATTTCCGAATTGTTCCACAATAACCCCGATTTCTCCCTGATTATGAGCTTGAAAAATAGCACTCGATCTTTACTACCAAAATTTAAAAAATAAAAAAACCTGAAAGCGAACAACCTGACGTATACGCTGATCGCGCAGCTTGGGCAAGGCGTAATGAGCTCTGAAAGCCCTTACATATTCTCTAAAGCTGTGTTCAAAGCGTTGGGTCGTGCACAAAGCCACCGTCTACATTATGCGTCGAAAAGAAGGTTTGCTGCGCCGCACCGGCGTCACGCGCTTGCAGTGTAAACGCGAGTCAACGGAGGCAGCTGAGGCAAGCAATGAACGCGTCACCACGTGATGAAACATGGCAGTGCCACGGGAGCGCAGCGAAAAGAGTTAATAGCCTGGTGTTGGCACTTTCTGCACATGGTTTCCCTTTCGCGTCGGATTAGCCTGTGGCCTCATCGCCTACGGGGTGCCGCTTCAACATGCATAAGCAGTGCTTACATGCCGCGTACTGCTTCGCCGGCGATGGCCTCAACTAAGAAAAATTGGCTGTGGTTTAGCTCTGGTTAAACCTAGTCGAGTAGCGATAACACCCGGCTGCGCTTAGGCTTCGCTTCTAGTTAGACACCCTCCATACTGCGGCCTCAACTATGGCTGCGGCGACGCGAGTTCTCCCCTTCTATGGGGCTCTTGCGTTGCCCAGGGGGCGCTGCAAAAATGGTGCTAAAAAGCGCCCTCAATCCGAAACTGGGTAGTACCAAGCTCGGTCGTCTGCTTCAGGAAGCACGTTTACAATATGGACCCGCCACTTTCGGTTGTGTTGTACCACGGCTTGCAGCGAATATCGGGCGCCAAAGATTTTTCCATGGGTGGCATGCTGCGTAAAGGCAAGAAATTATGCAACGCCGAGTACATGTACGCCGTTCAAGAAATAAGCGGCGAAGTTTTCGCACGGTGTCAATCGCAAGTGGAGCGAGTCACGCACGTTAGAAGTTGAACTTCAGACAACGTTTGCACGCTGCTAGATTCAGGCGCACAAAAGCGATCGGAATGCTTTCTATAAATGAATTCACAGCAGCGATAAGCAGACATGTCTCCGGAACTGCTCGAGCGCACGATCGTACGCGCCGCGACGGCAGCGGTCTTTCGACATGCCGCGAAACGGCGGGTCTCCTGCAATCTTTGTTGACTGCATGCCGCTAGACAAGTAGTTATGCCTGCGCTGTATTAGCAGCCATCTGCCTAGCAATTGATAACTCAAGCAATGCATATAAGCTCGCAGTAACGTACATACGTGCGAATCGCGTTGCAGCGCGCGCTCGTGTACTGCTCGCTTGATGTAGCTTTTAATGACAGCGCTCGAACATCGATATGCTGTAATCAATACTACCTTGCTGTGCTGCCTCAACGTGCTGGCTTGAGGTCAAGGATGAGCACATTCAACTCTCTAACCTGTGCTGCTCCTACTGGTGTAGTGAATTGTCACCGAATCAGCCCGACCATTTGTGGTCATTTGCACACACCTGGTCACTTCACCACTTCGCACCTGCCGAATTGTTAATTGTCGCTGTGGCCGGGTCTCGAATCGTGAATCACCAGCCATGCCTGCTGCTATGTCGGTCTTCCATTTCGCTTACCCAGCGCAGCGAACTGCAGTGATCCAGCGCGCCCGACGCTCCACAGCGTGAGGCCTTGAAGGAAAACGGTGGAATCTGATGTTGGGATTCAGGCCTTCTTGTTCATGGCAGCCCACGACGCAGCAGTAACGACGGTGACGCTTTTTCGAGGCTGAGCTAGGTCTCTCCGGATCGGCGTCGCCGATGTCGTCTGCTTCCAGCATTACGTTCCACGGCACACGGAGAGTCCGTTTTCGTAAAACTATAGGCTGCGGCCAGCTCGCAGCCTGGCCGCCATGGTCTGTGAGAAGTGATGAGCCTTTTCGCACTCGAAACAGGGCAGAAAAAGTGCGAATCGACGCAAAACGCGGGCTATAAACGTGCTTCGCTACAGCCAGGGCTCAATACTATCCAAGCTAGTACTACCCAGATGGCGTTTTTCGCCGCCACCAGGCGCCGCTACTATACCTCAAACTTCAGCGCAAGACGCCCATAGGCTCCGTACAGTGAAGTTTGCTGCGAGTGCTGCGCCATCTGTCGCAGCGCCGCCAACAATAATGAGACGGCCAAAGCGCGCGGGAGTATTCGTAGGCGCGGCGTCTATGGTGCTGTTCCGTGTTTTCTGGCGGTGAGACAATGTCATCCTTCAGCTCGACTAATTCGAATCCATCGACTGAAAGCGTACGGAAAAAATGTCACAGTTTCGCCCTAAGGGCGAAGCAATGAATGCGATAGCAACACAGCAATGTCATACGAAGTAAGGTGAGCGGCTTTGGTAGCAATATGAATTGTAGTAAACATGAGCTGATTAAGTAAGCAGGTGTGCTGCGGCGTAAGTAGACCGACATGAAGAGAGACTCGATGACCACGAGAAGGCGCGTGCGAAACGGTGGTGTTGATGAGAAGCGCTTCCCGTGGGCAGCGCACGTGCGAAGGGATACACCTGTAGCGCTGCACTGCCGATCCGGGCAGCATTACATGTTTAGCGTGCGTTGGAAAATGTGGCCCGACTATTACTAACTGAATAAACAAGCGTGGTGTGAGCGCGCACAAACAAACATGAAAAAGGAAGCGGAACAAGTGCCGTAATGCTACGTAAAAAACTGCCACAGCCACGAAGGCCAGCCTGGCGTGAAATTGTACCGATTTCCTGGCCGCCCGTGGGAGCAAGAACGACGAAAAAGATGGATTGTTGCTGTTCGAAGAGTTAATTATGAAAACAGCGTTTTCCTAGTGTCAATGTAACTATATGCTTGAAGGTCTAGTCAGGTCTATCATTTTGAGGTTCTGCAACTGTATTTGTGTGCTTAGCGCGGTTGGAAGTGTATCGAGCACATTTTGCACAGCAAGCTTGCGTAGCGCGAAATTTTACGCGCGAATTTGCGCCTCAAATGCTCTTGTAGGCTGCATGCGAATCTTTGTTGATTGCTTGCAGTCCGGTAATTAACTGTTAAATTGCGTTTTTCTGTGATACATTCAGCGAAGTAAGTAAACTCGGTTTGCGTTGATTTTGGGGGTAGTGATGGTGCGTGTAACATCTAAACTTCAAATGCCTTCCCCAAGTGGCGCCCGCCGTGAGACTGCTGTCTCTCGTCAGCGCATTGTGGCGTGTTTGCCTCGTTTACCGCCTCGTGAAGAACTCATTCGGTTACTGCATGTGCGCTCTTGCTTGCGGCCGCATGCATAGGGCACTGTGTCGTCAGTATGAACTGCGTAGTATTCGCAATTATGCTCCTCTTCTTTTCTTCGGCGAGAATGACGGCTCACCGTGGATGCCGAAGCAGACGAGCAGGATCTGCTCCAAACACTTCGTGAACGGCGGAGTAGCCAATAAAGGAAAAATTAACACCTAGAAACGCTTCATTTATAGATTTGCAAAAATGCGTTTCTGCACACGGCGGCCACGAAATGAACGAAATACTGTAAATAGCAGAGCTGCAGTTGGACATTTCTGTGACCACGCACCGGAATACATGCCAACGTAGCAAAAACGACGTGTAATCACCGAATGTTGATTTGGGACTGTTCTCATTCAAAAAACGTCGCGGTAGCATAATCTTGGTTTGAGCTAGTTGCAATGCGCCGCAAGCTCCCGTCCTGTTTGTGTGTTCTTCGTCTTCGTTAAACTTGCACTGCAGATTTTCCTCCAATAAGTCATGGTAGCGTGTGCGCTTCCTCTTATTCGTCAAAACCACTTGCTGATATAAAAATGCATGCATGTTCTCCCTACCTGCTAGGAAACGTCGTACACTTGTTTCCCTTGCTCAGAGTGACCGACAGCGCCCTCAAGTCGGCGCCGTCGGTCTCCTTCACGTCGTAAACGTGACCCGCCACATACAGCTTGTCCCCTTTGTCGAGTATAGGCGCACGAAAGTAATTTTCAATACAGCTTATCGGCTTAAAGCCGCAAAACAACACCCGCGACATTTTGAACGTCACGCGCGCGTTGAAACACGTTCAGTAGCTGCCGCGGGGCTCGGAGCGGCCGTCTCAGTGTTTCACATTCCTACCACCATTGGCGCTGCACGGCGTTTTGCCGTATTCGGTTGTAGCGCCCGTATTCGGTTGCAGCGGCAAATCTAGGCCTTAAGTTTAGCACAGAGAAATCAAGAATTATGATATTTAATGAAGAGACGAGTAACTTCGTGATGCCAATTCAACAGCAAGTAATACCCATAGTGAAACAATATAAGTACTTCGGCGTACACATAAACGAAGGAAAGAATTACTCAAGCAACCACCAAGATAATCTGAAAATAAAGGGAAGCGGAATGCAGCAATAATGAAACACAGAGCACAGTGGGGCCACAATAAGTATGAGGTGGTGCGTGGAATCTGGAAAGGAGTATTAGTGCCAGCGCTAACATTCGCAAATGCCATTCTATGCTTAAAATCGGATATCTTGTCGGGTTTGGAAGTTAACCAAAGATCAGTAGGCCGGTTGGCTTTGGGAGCCCACGGCAAAACCACAAATGAGGCAGTGCAGGGTGACATGGGTTGGGCCTCTTTTGAAGTCAGAGAAGCACAGAGCAAAATTAGTTTTGAAGAAAGGCTCAGGAACATGGATGAAAATAAATGGGCGGCTAAAGTGCACAAGTATCTCTACATGAAAAGCGTGGACACAGAATGGAGGAAGAGGTCAAGGAAGTTGGCAACCAAGTACAGGATAATCGAAACTGTAAATAGACAAGCAGGAGTCATCAGAAAGAAAGTGAGAGAAATAGAGACCGTGAATTGGATGCAAAGAATTGAAACAAAAAGGACAATGGAGATTTACAAAAATGAGAAGAAAGAAATTAGAAGGGGAAAATCTGTACGATAACACAAAGGGCAGTGCCTTGCTATTTGAGGCTCGAGCCGGTTTCCTAAGGACAAAAACATATCGGGACAAATATTCGGAACTAGATGAGACATGTGTCATCATCATCATCATCATCAGCCTATATTTATGTCCACTGCAGGACGAAGGCCTCTCCCTGCGATCTCCAAGGGAGAGGCCTTCGTCCTGCAGTGAGACATGTGTATGCTGCAGTAAAGATACAGAGACCACTCAGCACATCCTAATGGAATGCGACGGGATCCACTCAGGTAACGTGCAACTCCCAGAAGCGCTTGGGTTTAAAGTGGAAGGAAACATCAACAGATCAGCCATAGAGATAAGCAAGAGACGATTGTAGTACTGGTGGGAAAAATGCTGGGAAATATGGATACGACCTGATCTCTTAAAATCATAGGTAGCGCACAAGTTAAATTTTTGAAAAAGAAAAAAAGAATAATGAGAGGTATACAAAAATGCTAGATAAAGCACGTGTATAGTATACCTGATTAAATCAAGCAGGCTAGGTGACAATTTGTCGCCGCCCCGTTTCAAAGGGAATGCCAATAAACCATCATCAACATCATCATTATCATCATCATCATCTGTGGCGATTGGCAGGCAACGGCAGACGCACGCCTGTAGGAGCGGTGGCCGTGCGGCGATCGCGACGAGCCGAGTCGCCGGAGAATCGAGGCCCGTGGTGTGACGTCACACAGAGGGCGCGGTGAGCGCCCAACGGCTAAAACTTTACCAACGGCAGGAGCGGCGACCGCAACGAGCGGAGTTGCTGTATAATGGAGGGCCATGGTGTGAGGTCACAGTGCGGCCACGGCTCAAAGTGCGGCGACGGCAAAAATGCGAAAACGTGGCGTAATGTAGGTACCGCTACAAAACTGCTGCGCCCATTAGCGCAGAAAGGCAATGGCGTCAACGGGCGAATCTCGCTTTAGTCCGGCGAAAGACACGCCAGTGTGACACGCTGTCGCGCGTTCGCGGCGCATGCTGCGAACTCTGCCACTCTCCTTCCTGAATCCGAACGCGTCACAACGCAACCGGCTGCCCAAAACACAACGGAGTCGGACCAAAATGCTCGTACTGTCGCGGAAGCGACTCGGCAGCTGGACGCTGCTCGCCAACAGAATGCCGCGCACCAAGTGAACCTGCAACACATTCGCTGGCCCGCAAATCGTGCGCCTTTCGCTGCAGTAGACCGTGAGTTCACGGAGCAAACATGCAACAGCTTCTGTGAAGACGCCGTCTCCCTTTTGTGGTGTACCGATTCCTTCGAAAAAGGGATCAACCCTGACTTTTTCATAGCGCCGCAGTCTCGTGTAGCGGTAGTTGGATTGATTAGCGCCGCCAGCACGAACGGTGTTCGTGATTGTAAATAAATCACGATAGCGAACTTGTGCGCTCCTTGGGTCTACAATAGAGCTGAGAGTCACCGAATGGCGCGATTAGGGCGACTGTAAATTGGCGGCCATAAGATTAGGACCGAACGCTCGGGGTGGCCCAGGATACAGGAAGACGCTCGAGTTCGGATGAGTGACGGCTTCGCTTCACATCTGGCAGCTGGCGGCTTGCATAACATAACACATACCGCTCTCCCGAAAAATCATGTTGCAGGAGAACTGCACCAAATCCACCTTGAATAGCGTAAATGTGCAAGAAAACGGGAGCAGATACACCCTGATCAAGGTGGCCTGCTGCTGTGGTCTCGATGTTCATTGAGCGTTCATCTTTAACAATGCAGTAAGAGGGGCGCTACGACTGGCGAAGTCATTGATGAAGCTTTGGCCAGTAGATTTTTATCCGATAAACTCTTAAATTTTTTGGCTGTGCAGGGGGTACTATAAAATGCTTGAGCACGGAGTTTTACACCATTTTGGCTTACATTGTAGGCTAAAAACGTGATTTGTGAAAACCAATAAAGTACTTTGAGGCTAATCACTGCCAAGTCATCCCCAGCATTTTCCGGAATTTATTGTTTATTGATCGATTGTCGATTAGCTATTGAGTGGCTATCGCAAGGTGATGCGAGGCGCAGCTGTACGCAGTGACTCGTTCGCTCTTGGCTGAAGCATCCAGCATACATGCTCATGTGTCAGTATTAGCTGTAGATCTAAGAATCTTATAAACACATCGTCTGGTAGTTCATGGGTGATAGTAGTTTCAGACAGTCCTAAAAAAATCCTAAGAGCGCTCTCAACATTACAGGCAAAACCATTGCAGCTATCAGCATCGTCGAGAAAGATTAAAAATCGTCCACACATATAAAAATCTTTATAACGTTCATGTGGCTCAACAGGATATTGAGCTTTCTGACGCACATATCAAGATACAGGTTACTGGGATGCTATAAACACAAAAGCACTCCACGGGCTCGGGCTTACCCGAAAGCTCCGGCCCGGCCTTTTTTCCCGGGCTCGGGCCGTGCTCGGGCACGGCATGTGCTTTTTGACCCAGGCGCTGGCCGGGCTCGGGTCCCCTTATTTTTGCGCATATAACCCGCACCCTCAATTTCGAACTTCACGAAAAAGAAAAAAAAATAACCTCGCGTATAACCCACACACTAATCCGAAAAAAAAATGCTGACTAGGAAGTTACAACTACGCGCAGTCATCATTTCGTTTTCTAAACAAATTTATATAAAAACCACTGCCGCAACGCTGTCAGTGCTGTCATCCGATTCACTGCTGCCATCCGAGGCTTCATCGCAGCTCTCAAAGACGTAATCACCGTCGGAACCATCTAAGCTGTTGCTTATTGCACATTTTTGCGCACCATGCTATTGCACAGCTTTTGCGCACCATATCGGCCGGGATCGCCCCTCACGAATCTACGATCCACTGGCACAGCAGTTCAATACCTGGCCTTCGCACGCGTCCTGTCGATGTGAGGGCGTAAAGACCATCGGCCATCCACTGGCCAGACTATGGATGTGGATCTGGCTATAACCTGTGTTGGCCCCTTATTGGCCTAACACACGTCGATGTCGAAAGGCATGCGGACAATGTGGACTCTGCATGACAGGCCATGCGTTGCCGTGAAGCCGACCCCCACCCCCTCCCTTCGCGAATATTAGCAGATAACCCGTACCCCCACTTTTTAACCAACTTTTTTCAATTTTTGGTTCGGGTTATATGCGAGAAAATACGGTATTTTGACGCGAGCCCTGGCCGGGCTCGGACTTTCTGGTGGTTGGCATGTAAACGGCAGCGAGTTATCCTCGCACGTCTCGACTCTGAAAAACCTGTTGCCCCGGCGCAGCTGGAAGCTGGCAGTGCTACTCCTGTGTACTTCCCTTTTCTTCTTCCGTCGTATTTTGCGCTGTTTGAACAGAATCTAAAAGTCCAGAAAGACCGAAGTCGCCTGAAACAAAATGATGTCATTATATTCCTTACATAAATCAATGTAATTGATGCTTTCAGCGCAGTGCAAGCGCTTTCGCGACTTGCTGATTCTTCAAAGGCGAATTGCTAAAACGGTGACTGGTAAGATACGATAATTTGTCACGTGGCTGAAATATGGCACTGCGTCCATCCATGTTTGCACGCATGTTCTCAACCGACCGCCTAGCAGCAGCGCATTACGCTGCACCATGGAGGAACTAGAAGCTTTGTTTCTCCATTTATTCCATCCATGCGCTGCGCTCACGACGAGTCGTGGCTGCGCTTCAGTTATAGTGTACTAGAATACGGTTGAGTGGAACGAGTGGCTGGGGTGGCGCATGCTTTGCAGTGAGGCGCCCGACGTGGAAAAATACTGTGGCAGCGCTGTGATACAAGAGGATTGGGCCGAATCAACGTCGCGCCGTTGGAAACTGCTGGCGATACTGCTTGGCAGGTTCATTCGTACTACTTCGCGCGCTGGTGTTTGCGTTCAGACCACTGAAATGGAGTTCATAATTGCATTTCAGATGTATTTGTGCCTTAACAATAAATTCCTTTCATTCTCTTCTTTATTTTATTTTTTAATGTCGCTAGGTAATCTTTTTCGGTCTCGGGCCGGGTTCGGGTCGGTTTCGAGCCAGGCTCGGGCCGGGCTCGGGCCTAATGTAAAGCGGTGGCGGGCCGGGCCGGGCGGGTAACGTAGATTATTTCCGGGCCCGGGCCGGGCCCGGGACTCGCCATAAATCTTTTGATCGGGCTCGGGCGGGCAGGCCAACGTAAAGAACGGGCCCGGGCCAGGCCCGGGCTGAAAAAATCGGCCCGTGCAGTGATCTAAAAACACGACCTGTCTTTGTATAAAATGGCGTCATCACAAGTTGCGTACGTGACGTCATCGCTAGGCCAGTTTTTGAGAACACTACGCGGGGAAGCAAAAAGCTTAAAGAGCTCCGCTGTGAAAAATTTAATGATGCGTGCACTCAGTTCCTGAAAGCGCAAGGTGCACCCAACACGACTCAGCGTATTCTCTGACAGCTCTTCTAAGATGGCCCAGAACAAGTCACCAAACATCTCTGTAGTAAGTGGTTCGTGTGTAAAGGGTAAGGTTGACGCTATCTTCTGCAGCCCTTGAGGGAGCGCGGCTCAGCGCCAATATCTCTGTTTCGTTCGCGTTTTTTTTCCCCGGTTGGTTCGACAGATACGAGGGAAGGTTCGGGAACGCTTTCGGCACCGCACCCTCGGCAAGTGTCCACTTGTCTCGTGGCACCTCAACCGTCTGTTCATTGATAATATGCACAAACACTTTAAGATGTGCTGCTAGATCATGAAAGTGTAAATCACACACCATGGATTTCGCTCGAGGAATTGCTCTGTTCAACCGCGCCGAGCGAAGTGTCGCATTGCTGGGAGCACACAAGAAGTGGCGTGCCGAACTGTCGACATCGTTCGATAGCCGCTTGTTGCAGTCAGGACCGCAGCACGTCGGCATCGTCTGCTAATATCCTTAACAAACGCGGCGAAGGCTACAGTTTCGCGGATGACATGCTTCCTGAAATCCGCGGTCAACAACCAACCACAGTATACACCAACGCTGCACCGCGTGCTTCGTTCGGCCAGTTCGCATAGCCGGCTAGTGGGGAAGTGAAGCTGGGTGCGACGGCAGCACCATGAAGGTGCGGGCGGGTGGCGGTTCCGCGCAATGCCGCCGAGTTTTATTAATGAAGCTAGCTTAGTAACGTTGAGTAAACCAACTTGCCCAGTTGTCCATTCTGCTACACTATATTTCTATTCCCCAGGTATGCGCCATTTCCTGTCTTCTACTCTCTTCGTTTTCGTCTTTCGTGCGCTAAAGAGTAGTCCAGTATCAAGAAACCAACTGCGAAGCGCGCGGTCCACGAACCGTAAAGCATCGCTGGGCTGCATGCAAATACACCCAAGTATTGCTGGGAATGAACAAGCAGGTCAAGCCGCTCTACAGGAACAGTGTGTTATGGGAACTTCTTGGGACGATCGTGGAGAACAAAATTTGAGGATAGACTGGTAATTGTTAAGGGAGGAACGAAACCTTTCAGGCATACATATCAAATGTATGGTGTTGTTTTATGTCGTTTACGTATACGACACGCAGATATTACTGAGTTACTTTCTGAAAGAACTGCTGAATGGCAAATATTGCGCTGAGTATTTCGCAATATTGCATATACTTAGATTGGGTCCTCGTCTAGAAGGCGAACGCGTAATACATTTGCTCCATTGTACAAAATTCATGGGCCTGTTCACATCCTATGTATTTACTTCACAAATGCCTGAACTTGCTTTTGAAGGTTCTCTTTAGGGTTTTCAAGACTGAGTCAGTGTTCCGTGCACCCCTTTTACCCTATTACTGATAATTGAGAGGACCTATCTAACCCTTGTCATCATTCATCTAGTGATTGGGGCATGATAAATTATAAAGCAACTCTGAGTTTAAACAATACCTATTGCATTGAACGTTCAAATAAACTGGTTTCAGTGTTACTGCCTGATTTATAAATTGCGGGGGCAAAATGTTTTGTACGCTGAAGCACCAGTCCATTTAGAATAACTTCTTCTTGGGCGAGTTGATACTGGAAAGACGTAGCGCTCGTCTGTCCTTTCCTCTCGCCTCTCACTATTGTCTTTTATTTCGAGTTTTGCGCTACTAAGTATCATGTTCACCAGTCCATTGGCTTCATGTGTCGAATGCATTGGTGAAATTTAAATTTACCAGTGACTTCAATTGTAGAAAACTAGGCTCGAGCCTTGAAGTCTTTTAGCAGTGATCCGTTTTTGTGGTAGCAGCAATGAAGTGGAGCGAAAATGGGACACTTCGTGCAATCTACCTATCTCTTCGTATTTTTAGAAATTAGCGTTCATAATTAAAACTATATGCACACACCTTCGTGCGAATGTTCTCCTGAGTGAAAGCAGACGAGGCCCATCACGTTGACGACCAGACCGAGCGCTGAGATCAGGAGCAGGCGTTCGTGCTTGACGTCCGGCGGATCGATGACCCTCTGCGTGGGGTTTGAACAAGCAGTTGATGCAAAGATTTTAGGAGGTCCGTCCAAGTAAGGTCGCCGAAGTTTGTGCGTAATAGAGACCAGAATCTGGAGCTCCTATAGGTGGCAGACATCTTTGGCAGAGGATGCTGGAACTGGCGAATGTTCGAAGAGGATACCGCTCAGCCCGGTAACTTTCCCTAACAAATCGGCATCACCTTCGCGGACCCTGCCGACAGATGATGACGGGGGTCGAGATTAAGTTTCCCTCTAAACGAAGGTTCGAGAGTAAAATTCTGGTCTATAGAGATTCGCGGCATTTTGTTGAGTTTTCCTTTAAATAATTATAACAATATGACGCATTCCACAGTGCTATATTGTAATTTTGCCCCTTCACATTACTACAGTTGACAACATTCGCTTATCTAGAGAAAATTTGCTGCCTCTGTAGACTTCCATAGAGGCAGTTTCCAATAGAATAAAGCTAAAACTTCAGTAAAAAATGAAAAAAATCCACTGCCGCTCTTTAGGATGTGTGCTGCTAGGTGTGGATTACTTTATCGGGCTGTATTTCATTATATAATTGTTATGATTAGGTTTTTTGGAAAACTTGCCTTTCTAAGCATTAGAGTTGCTCGCAGGCATTAAAGGGGTCCTGAACCACCCTTCGGGCTAGGGGAGCAAACACAGTGCGCCGACAGCATACGCTTCTGTGTACATCTCAGCCAGATTTGGCAATTGTGCGCGACGCGTGTAGCTGACAAGCGAAGCACAAATTCAACTTTTTCTCAAACACTCTCTTTTTAAACAACGACTTCTTCTCACTCGTCTCGAAGCTGTCGGCGTCTTACGTGATTCGGCATATGCAAGATTCCTATAGACGGCTGCTATTAACAAAATACCTAACTACAACCAAGAAGTGTAATAGGCGAAAATCTGCGTATCGAATTTCGATTACTTACATCCGGAAGAAGCTAGACGACTATCTTCTGCTCACGCTAGGCCGTGGCCGCCCGCGTAGGCAAATAATTTTTGGCCACACTGCTTAGCGTTAGCGGTGTCGCAAATTAGCGAGCCCATGGGCCTCGCTAATTTCGATTAGTATTGAACGCTTCACTTTCCTCAAAACACGCGAAACTTAAAGTCAGACCACACGTACGTATCCAGTACGCATACACTCCTGGCCGCTCCTGGCTAGACACCTTGGCCGACATCGCTTCATGTTGAGTCAATGACAGAGCTTGAAAAAGTGCGATTTGGATGTGGCTACTAATCGTCGGTCAAGCTGGTGCAGGACAAAGCCGGAACGCATCAGGTAGCACGGCTAGACTGGAGCACATGAGCCCGAGCGCGTATACTCCAGCTCTGCCGTGCACGCACCAAGCCGTGCGCTACACTATAGTTCCACGTAGCAGCGTTTGGTGCGTATACAGTAGATGCCGCGGTAACCGCGGGGTGCCGAGCCCGCTCGCTGAGCTCCTGCGGCTCACTGAGGACAACCGCGTGCTCTGCGAGGTCTCTGTGGGTGACGTGGCTCAAGGCGCGAGGCGAGCCTGGATTACGGCGCGAGTCTGCACTACGGCATCCAACACTTACTCGATGCGGGTGCTGCCGGCGTACTCGTACAAGCGAACATAAAGAAGTGGCTTCGTTCGACCCTCGGAAATAGTGACTGCCGCAGGGATAAGTGCGAAAGGAAATGTGCTACTTGCAACTCGGTGCAAGAAAACAGAACCGCGCGCAGCTATCTAGTACACACTAGTATACCACAGCGACAATACACCGTGAACTCAACTTTAACTTGAGGGATAGCGTCCGAGTTTAGCGCATAGTAGGCGCCAATATTGACAGTAGTGGAGTCTACGTGAACATCCGAAATCAAATATAAACTGCCCACCACGTTGAAGTTCTGTAAGTGGAACGTTGTGAGCAGGCATTGTGAGGAGGCACTCAAGAAGGAGCGGGAACACCGCGAAGGGGGCAAAATGCGATCTTTGATTGCCATTAACTTCGCGCCTCTTGAACGCATTGAGGTACCTTTTACAACAAACTATTTCTGAAACTGTCTATTGTAACTCCACTTGCATTGCTCGACCACAATAAAACGTGCTTCAGAGCATTTTAAGGCACATATTGCTCGTGGCTAGCATATATGCCTATTATTCGTTTAAGCCCACATAGTGACGGTAAATATATATATATATATATATATATATATATATATATATATATATCAGCAGGACATTGAGACAGGGTTCGGAAACACAAATGACTACACACCTTATTATTAAGCCTAACTTGATTCACTGTCATGAGCGACTCGTTCACCAATGAGTTTCGCAGCCCAAGGCTAATGGCGTAGAAACCGAAACAATAGTTACACTAGCGGCGTTCCGGACCTTCATGAAGATGGCAGGGTGAATTATATTAATCAATTTGAACTCTATAAATTGCACCCGGTCTTGCTTTTGCACTGTCACCTTGCGATTACTCGTTGGCAACCCTTACGCTTACGTGTTTTGCTTAGCTACAAATTGAGAATTAAACTGCAGCTCTGATGTACTAAACCAGACTGCAGGAGCATTTAATCATCTCGCATAAACGCGCTAGATTTATATCTCTCCTCATATGATCGCATCAATTGATAATTCATCAATTCATATATTGTGATAAGGAAATAACAAGGTATACGAAAGGATGTCGCATAGTTGCATTTCGGTTATATTGCCGCTACAGCAATAATGTCCAATTCAATGCCGATGAGCGGTCCTGCGAGTTTTTCACTGCGAGTAACGTACTATAGTGGTGCGTGCTGTCCGAGCAAGCAAGCAGCAGCAGCTTGCGGCGCCAACGCCGCATGCCACCGACGTCCTGCGGCCGAGAGACCGGATAATCAGCAGCGTTCACCGAGGCTGCCAGGCGCGCGCAGCAGCTAAGCCCAGCGGGGGTGAGAGAGAGAAAGAACGCTTCCAATAGTGAGGGTGACGTGGCGTCACTGCGATGCCCTCTCTGGCACGCTACCTGGAGTGCTGCTTCGGCAGCGTGCGTTCCCTTTCGCCCACTCTGCTACAGCGAGGCGCGCTCGTCACGTGGCGTCGCAGCCAATGGGAATTTGAGGTGCCGTTTCGTTGGTATAGACTCCCACAGACGCCTTTTTTTTTCTCTAAGGGCCAATTGACGCTTTCGCATCAAAACATTGTGGAGCTCTTACATGCCGCGGAGCTTCTATTCCATTGTTTTCCTTTGTGCAAAGCACGCCCATTTTTCTTTTGTTTTTGCAGCTCTTTTGTAGCTCCGTGCACGCTGCCTGTGATCCACAGCGTTGACCTGCCAAGTCGGTAATTATTTTACTCATGCATTTGCGTTTCCTTACTTGCATGTAGTCTTTGCAATATCCGTCAGAAATATCGCTACATTTCTGCTCTCTTCTGCTTAAATTACCTTTTCGCATATACATGGTGTCCCAGCTATCATGCATCACGTTTTTTAAAAAAAAGAACACTGGCCATTCTATACGAAAATAACCAAGTGCGCATTGTTCTTACTCGATAGAGCAGCCTCCCATAATATTTTTTTCATGCCATTCAGTTTCATAATTCGTTGCATCTAGCAAATGTTTTAATTACTCCTCTGAATGGCGTGCCTTCAATGCAGAACTTGAACAAATTTGAACAAAACTTAAACATCGCATGTTTTCAGCCAGTTACATTCTTGAGTTAAAGAGAAGGAAAACTCAAACAAAAACTAATTTTAAAGAACCCGACATTTCGGAACCCGGCCAGCTCCTTCTGCGGGGCTGAGATGGCGTGAGGCGTAGCAGTGCTCATATGCGTGTTTGGCGCTTTGACAGACGCGCATACACTTTTTGCACACACTGAGCGTAAACAGGGTGAAGTGTTCCCGACGAACGATTGATGTTACCCGGCGTCTTCTGGATGTGCCAGGATTCCAAAAGGAGCCGCGACCGGTGGTTGGTTTCTCTCTCCAAGACGACAGCGCCGTCGAGTCTAATCCGGTGATAAAAAAACTCGTGTCCTGCTACAGCACAGCGTTCTCTGTTTAGGTGGCAAAGGTCATTTTGGTGGTGGATGATAAAGAAAGCCCGTGACTAACAGTCCGGTCGCATCAAAACGCAGCCCCTTCAAGCATGCTCCGCGGGAGTTGGTGAGCGCACTTTCTACATGACACATCAAGAACCAGTTATCGGCACTCTATATTTATGAACACCAAGGCGCCGCACTGTCATGGGCGCCACTAATTACTATATGGAACTTTATTTATTTAGTAATTATAATATTATGGTGTTTTACGTGCCAAAACCACAATCTGATTATGAGGCACGCCGTAGTGGGGACTCGAGAAATTTGGACCACCACCTTTAAAGTGCAGATTTCGCCCTCAACGAAATGTGGCCACCGTGGTCGGGATTCGATCCCACGACTTCGTGCTCAGCAACCCAACACCATAGCCACTGAGCCACCACGGCGGGTGTTTGGAACTTGTTTGAGAGGGCTGCTTTATGAGGCGCGCGCGCGGTTAGCTACGTGCTATTAATTTTTTTGCGGGCCTTCGTTATCAGCCGGAAAAAGATAAGAGGGCTAAAGGTACCTGGCTGTAAACATGCCCGCTTTAGGCTTGTGTCAATTTCTTTAAAAATTCTTACTGAACCACTGCATTTAGAGCTGGCATAAAGAAATGCTAATTGCGAATAATTGTTCGAATGAAATTGGGTGACATCAACAAAAAAGACACGGGCCGCTGCCCTACTCGACTGTTAACGATATGCACTTGGTTTTCTTCGCGTAGAATGGCCAGTCTTTTAGATGCGAAGCATCTTATGCTCGGGGCTATGTCACTCCCTCCCTCCCTACCTCCCTCCATCCATCCAACCGCCGTGTGTCCACACCCCTACTGCGCATGCACATCCTCCACCCCCTCCTCTCCTCGTCTCATCTCATCTCCTCTCAGCATTCATGCGCATCCTCCTCTCCCTCCTCTCCTTGTCTCATCTCCTCTCCTCTCGGCATTCTTCCTCTCCTCTCCGACGCTCCTCTCCGGATTGCGCAACGAATGGCAACACCTGCGGCTCCGCGCGCGATAATGCGAAGCAGCTTAGGTTAGAGGCGCGACGTTAGGCGCCCCAGAGGCACCGGCATAAGTCACCAACGCCGCGCGCGTTCGGTGCGAACGCGGGCGAAACGCCGACGGCGTCGACAACAGTTCTGCGCATTGCTAGTGCTGCTGCTGCATGTACAATTTATACAGCTGATAAAACTACCTTGAGTCGACCCCATGGCTGCTTCGCATACTACTCAGGGTTCCCCTACGGGAAGATGGTGTAATTTTTTTAAAGAGTGCGATGCATGATAACTGTTAGACCCTGTATTATACATATGAGTCCTAATTCTGCGGGGATTAAGAATTTTTGATCAGGGCAACTATAACATCTGCACTGTGTTCTAGTTATGTGTGCAGCCTCGGCGATCGTGTACGACAGGTTTTGTGCGTATGTGTGTTTTTTATCAAATAGCTTGGTAGACGCAATCATGCAGCTGGTTCAATCATGCGATATGCCATTTTGACGAAAAAAATTGGACAATTTAATGCCTTGACTCTTTAACCAAGAGAAAATTTCCCATTATTCTGACACGGATATACCATCGCCTACGGTTATAATTTTAGAATGTAACTGAGTTACTTACTTCAATAGACTCGGACAGAATGAAAAAGGCAATGAAGAGTAGAAAGAGTCCATTGACGAATCCTGCAAGAACTTCCGCTCGGACGTACCTGCGTACAGAACACAAAGAAGCCCCAAGCATATTACGTATGCAAATGCTTACTGCCACAATGCGTGGATAAATTACAGGGTTACAAAGTGGCACAGTTAATCATTCAATTTGAATAAAGCATTGAACTTGATTATTACGGAACCGTTATCCCTGTCTTGCGCTACCTGAATCGAACTTTCGCCTGCAAGTTTCCTATCTTCATCACCCCGCCTAGTTTTCGGCCGTCCTTGAATGTGCTTCCCTTTTCTTTGTATCCATTTTGTAACACTGATGCTCCACCCGTTATCCATCCTACGCATTACATGGCCGTCCCATGATAACATAACATTGCATTTCATAATACTAATACAGTAAATAAAGGAACCAATAAAATACGTGTCAGAACATCGTATGACTTTTACATTTCTTAAGAAAAAACACATAGACACCAGAAAAAATACACAGTACAAATGTAAGGCACAACCATGAAAAGAACCAGGATAGAAAACACCGAAACATCAAAGAAGTAATATATCCGTACAATGTCGAATGTCGATTTTCTTTATATGTGTTTTGTATTGTACAAAGTACAATTAAGTCACAAATGTACAAACAAAATAGAAAGAAGAAGATCGCACAATAAGTGCATTTTTCAATGCCTAATGGAATGAAATCATTTCATATTTACAAAAAGAAACTGCTGTTCTTTTAACGAGAATGTTCTTATATGGCTGTATTTATTGAGAATTATTGGCAAATTGTATTGCAGCGTTTTTAAATGTGTAATTATTGCGAAATCTTTGAACAAGCCAGATATCAGTGCTTCTTGTGCATGAGGTAAAATCTCTGATAGTTAGACGTGCAGTATCTCGAATAAATCCTTTAAAAGAATCGGAACAGAAGTAAAACGACCGCAGAATGCGAAAGACGTACATGTTTTCAACTTTAATATTATTAAAATCACGACACGCAAGTTGCGTTGATGCGAAGTAATCTAGATTAGCTAGAAGCCTAGCTTATGACTTTCTTGTGTAATGTTTGAAGTTTCAATATGCTAGCTTTTGACGTGGTAGCCCACACCAAACTGGAATAATTTATGTGAGACAAGAATAGGACTTGGTATATTTGCTGTTTCACCTTCGTAGATTTAAATCTGCATTTCATAGCCGGTGAGTTGGCAAATTAACCATATCCACTTGGAATGAATTCTCAGGACTTCACAAGTTTCGAGATAATAATTTTCATAGTGTCCGACGAAATGCATTGACATTCCAGTCACTTCTCTTAAGAAAACGCTGTTTTCTGCATTGAAGCACAAAAGTGACTGGAACTCCACTGCATTTGGATGGACACATTGAAAATTAATATGATAAAACATGTGCAGTAGAGAGAATTCGTTCCAAGTGGTTTCGCCTTGCGAACTCACCGGCTATATTTCCTAGATTTAAATATGTTCCGTAAAATAATTAAATCAAACGTTAGGTCTATATGTTATTCATTTAATCGGGCATTTTGATTTCTCGTAGAAGTAATGACCACCTCATAGAGTAATTTAGATCAAGCATGAGAATTGTGCTATCTGACACAGGGAATTTAAAAAAATATACACCTTCCGAATAAAAGCGTCGAATTTACGCGCGTCTATTGTGGACCGAATGAAGTTCACTCACTCACTCACCTCCAAAAAAATGAACACCCTGAATATTCGAGCCCAAATAAATAAGATGCATCGCTTTTACCGGAGGTATTGCCAGTTACCCGAGTGTATTATCTACTCAATAAAAAAAACTAAGAAAGGAGCTAATCAGCGAGATGCACAAGGCACAAAATGGATACTTGTCTAAGCTAGGTGAAAAAGTGAAAGAACATTCAAAGGTATGATAACATTGGCCAAAACGCGAGAGACTCTATGGCCGATGACCTAAATAGTGTGAACTACTGATCAATCGATGGAGCACAAGCAGAGGTATTTATTCGTCATTTTCAGCGTGAGTTTTCGGAGCTAGTTGTAGATTTCGCTCTTCGGAAAGTTGACCACGAGCATACTCCCATGACAGAAATACATTGCAGGGAGCGTTGTGTCCTCATGCTTTCGGAAAAGATTAAGGTTCACTCAATGTCTGCTCTAGATTACTGTCCTAATTGCATCTGTGATAGAGCGATTTCGATTACGCCCATTTTTTATTGCTGTATAAAATGTCCTTTCAACAAGGCGTACTTGCTATTGATTGGAAAAGTGCTAATTTAATCCCTAGGCATAAGATCAGAAAAAAATGAGGGCAGCTTGCAATAGTAGTGCAAGGATGAAGAAACAGCGTAGCTGGGGGTCGACCAAGCTTTACGAAGTTTAGCTAAATTTTGGCTACGTACTACTAAGTTATACCACAGGCGATCGCAGACGTGGCAGCCGTGCCAATCTCGACATTCAAGAACTCTCGCTGAAATCGGCCGCTCGCGCTACCCATGGACTTGAAGGTTTGACGCTGGAAGTTACGCAAGACACGGTAGCCAGGATCACTTTCTCGGCGCTTGCGACCACTCAGACAAGAGCGTTCCCTGCAAAGGGTGAGGTACTCGGGATCTTCAGCGCTTAGCTGTCGCTTTGACGAAGATTCAGCAGGACGGTATTCCGGGGTTGATCGCAGCTGTTGCATTCGTTCACGAGAAGCGGTGCGACGGGCTTCCCGTCGAGCATCTTCGTCCTCGGGGGTTACGTTATCATTTGGCCGACTCATGTTTTTAGGCGGCGCAAACGATATTCTTGGCGCAGAGACACTATAGTCGGATACAACTTTAGAAGGCAGCGGCATTTCCTCCTCAAAGGCGGATGCACACGAGCCTTCACCAATAGGCGCGCACTTCAGGTGACGTCATGAGCCGGATGGCCGGGGTCCCCGCCGACGGAGAACATGCCTAACATGGCCGCCCTCGCTTAGAACTGGACCGAGTCGAGTCAGCTCCGTGCGTCTCCCTTCGTCAGAGTGAATTCGAATTGTTTGTGGTGATCTGTCATGCCGGAAATATTATTGTGAGCTGACGATGCACAATTTGTGCCGCGTGCGTTTGTTCTGAGCCGTGAGCCGGCGAAGAAAGATTGCAGCGAACATCGGTGACGCTGCGCTTCGTGTGGAAACAGGATCCCGCGGCGACATACCGCTGCAAACAAACATCGTGCGTGTTCGTTCAGTGGTGTTTTGTTTTGTTCCTAAGTGAAGCTACGACGAGGAGAGTTCGCCAAAGTCTGGTACCTACTTTGAGCGGCGGGTGTGTTTGTGTACTGTGCCCCTGCGTTTCTCGTCGGACGTGGTGAAGTGATGGAGCAAAACCATTACCAGGATAAATCAGAAAAGCCTGCGCGGATGAAACCAACCTGCGAGTTTCTCAACAGAAAAGATTTGTGAGAGCAACCTCCAACGCAAATATTTGCTGCTGCCAGCTAAGCGCGCAAACGATCGATCGTTGGCAGCAGTGTGATAATATAGCCAAGCGTCTAGCGGCGTCGTTCGAGTGTTGTGTAGCACTGTCGATTGATTGCTTTCCACTAGTGCAAACAATCAGTGACTAACACGCGCGGCTAGAGCGAATGTCGTTGGATTGTTAACGGTCAGGCGTTTTAAAGCAGTGTTTGTTTCCTTAATGTCAGTCTCAATGCTAATATAAAATTATGACAGATACACTGCTGCCGTTACAAGGGAGCTTGGCATGAATTCGCGTCGCTGTGTGGCTTAGAACTCTCCGCTCAATGCACGCGCCAGCTGTAGAAAGTCTGCTATGACACAATCGCGCATAAGCTGTGCTGCCAGCGCTCGACTTGCTTTCCCACAACACAGCTTTGCGCTTTGTCGTGATATGTCGCTACTAAAATATTCTTATGACAGTGAAGGTAACAGAGCCAATATGTACATTAAAAAAAGTACGACAAAGTAGGCACAGCTGCTTGTGAACTGACTCCTGATAGTTCTACTCGCGTCTGCATTAAATGTGTCTGCGTGTTTTGTTTTGTGTTTGTGTATATTTGTTATTTTGCCCTTTTTGTATTTTCAATCTTAGTTTTCGCGCTCGCGGTTGTGTTCATGTGTGTGAATATGTGAGTTCTTCCGTGCGTGTATGTATTTATTCCTATTTCTATCCCTTTATTTTTGCATTTGTTCTTGAAAACATGCTGCAGCCACGTCTTTCTTTACAATTCCATTAACTCGTCTCATTCAAACACCAAGTCCTGTGAATAGCAGGGCTGGCCTCTTCCATTACATTAAAGCCATTCTCTCTTGTCTACCTTGCCTCCTCAGTCTGCCATCTTGCTTTATTTTCTCCTACTAAAGTGACCTTGCTTCTTGTGCTGTTGCCGCAACGTGATTAACCAACTTGCACCAAAGAAAGTTCTATCAGCTGTGACAACAGAAACATTGACAGATGCAAAATGTTAAAAGCATCACGTGGCTTGCACAGTTATTTCGTCTCTTACCCATATTAATGTGTTTATGCATCAGTGCATACGGTAGCTTGCCAGAAGTGCACATGAAAAGGTGCCATATTGTGAAACAGCACCTTGCTGTGTTGTTGCATTCAGTCTTAATAAACAGATGGTTTCGCTGCCCGTCACATGTGGTGGTACACATAGATAACATTGTGCAGTGGGGTATCATTTCTTGTCTTGACGCTTTCATCATTACAAATGCAGTTTTCTAGTGAATGGAGTCCAGCAAAGCAGTGCTGTGAGAGCTTTTGCAACTTTCACCATTTGTTACTTCACCAATATCACTGTCTCAATCTGTCCGTCACTTTGCCTACGGCTTGTAATGAACAAAGTGACTCACTAAAACACGTTCAACGTTGCTGAGCCTTTTTCCGGTACGTAAATATGACAAAACAATTCTAGCAAAGTTAATCACGTTAATAATTGTGCTTGCATTCGCATTACTTGCTCGAGTCAGATGAATAAATGGAAAATTTGCTGTGACAACACTTCAATTTTCAGTGCACACTGCTAACGGAGCCATAAAGCGTGCTCCGACTTCTGCTATTTCACTAGTGGGCGCGTCAAACTCGACGGTGGCTGCCTGAATGACCATTTTGGGCCTCACTAAGCTAATGATGTTTTATATTCGTTCTCTTATTCGCATTACTTGTGTGAGCCAGATAACAAAATAAACAATGCAACCACATGAATGTGCTTTGGCATGCAAGCTGCTGACAGTGGCTGTCAGTTTCGTGTTGTCTGCTGCTATTTCACCACCACTCGCTATGAGATGACTGTGATTTTCAGTGCAGACTGCTAACAGAACCATAAAGCGTGCTCTGACTACTGCTATTTCCCTATGGGGCGTGTCAAACTCGACGGTGGCTGCCTGAATGAGCATTTTGGGCCTCACTAAGCTAATGATGTCTTATATTTGTTCTCTTATTCGCATTACTTGTGTGAGCCAGATAACAAAATAAACAATGCAACCACATGAATGTGCTTTGGCATGCAAGCTGCTGACAGTGGCTGTCAGTTTCGTGTTTTCTGCTGCTATTTCACCACCACTCGCTATGAGATGACTGTGATTTTCAGTGCAGACTGCTAACAGAACCATAAAGCGTGCTCTGACTACTGCTATTTCCCTATGGGGCGTGTCAAACTCGACGGTGGCTGCCTGAATGAGCATTTTGGGCCTCACTAAGCTAATGATGTCTTATATTTGTTCTCTTATTCGCATTACTTGTGTGAGCCAGTTAACAAAGTAAACAATGCAACCACACGAATGTGCTTTGGCATTCAAGCTGCTGACAGTGGCTGTCAGTTTCGTGTTGCTTACTGCTATTTCACCAGCACTCGCTATGACATGACTGTGATTTCCAGTGCAGACTACTTACAGAACCATAAAGCGTGCTCTGACTACTGCTATTTAACTATGGGGCGCGTCAAATTCGACGGTGGCTTGCCGAATGAGCATTTTGAGCCCGCCAACGATAATCAGGGTTAACAAGTGTTTCAATTCAGATATGCCAGCATTTAAATATGTTTCTATGCCACTTCTAAAATCGAGCACAATGTGTGCAGGACGTTGCATGTAAGAATTGAGCTTCTATTACAAGGAATATGCCATAAATGGAACTGCTTATTTATTTGAGACGTCACATAATGGATGGTTGTCTGTTGCAAACCCACCGGCAAAATTTTAGTAGCCCTAATAAGGGCTGTTCTTTCGTTAATAAGAAGCCTTTATGCTTCGTCGAGTGGCTCAATGCCAGACAGCTCGCAGTCGGAGTCGCTTTCTTCAGTGTCATCTTCACCCAGCTGGATGATGATGGGTTGAATGTGCTCACTCCCAGACGTGTCAAGTCTGAACTTTGCCTCCAAGTCCATCACATGCTGAATGCTCTTCCTCCAGTCTTCCGCCGTTACCTGCTTGATTTTCTCCCTCAAGATGATGTCGACCCTGGACAGCTTGAAGTCTCTGTTGTCCGCAGCGATGCCATTTTTGACATTGGCCCACACAAGCTAAATGGGATTAAATTCGCAGTGGTACGGCGGGAGCGTGAGTACAATGCAACCGGCCCTTACAGCTGTGTTGTCTACGATGTAGCTCAGAAAGCGCGACTTTACAGATGCCACCAGCTCAAGCAGCTGCTTCTTTATCATCCTTTCACCGTAGGTGATGTTCTTGCTTGTCAGCCACTCCTGTATCTTTTCCTTCTTCCAGGCCGTCGTCGGCAATTTCTCTTCTCGCCGGCTATGGTATGGTGCATTATCTAAAACAATGACGCTACCAGTTGGCCGCTTCTGCAGAACCTCATTGAACCAGCCCTCAAAGCGATTGCCGTATATTTCCTCGTGGCAGTCGCCTGTCTTTTGGCCTCGGAATACATCCAAGCAGCCGTTGACGAAACCATCCTCGCTGCCGATGTGCGTCACGATCAGGCGCTAAGCTTTCCCAGAAGGTTGTTTTAGACCCGTCGTCAGGCCATTTACTCGAGCGAACAGGCGTCCGCACTTCTGCACCACGGTGTCTGTCCACACGATCGACCGAGTGTGTCCCGCCGTCACCCATGTCTCGTCCAGGTAGAAGATCTTTTGGCCTTCCGCCCGGTAGCGCTCCATGTCACGGAAGTAGCGATTCCGCCAATCGGTTATGTCATCCCGGTCAATAAGCAGCGAGTTGCGGCTTCTGTTTTCGTGCTTGAAGCCGATCTCAGCAAGCAGGCGACGCACAGTACACCGCCTTAGTGATGGGAGTTCCATAGGCTCCGAGATCTCGGTAGTTTTTTCTCGACCGCCGGTATCTCGTTGCGGCGAAATAAATCGTGCACACATGACTTCAGCGCGCACAACGTGAAGCTGTCAAACTTCGCACTGCGTCTTCTCTTCTCCGCATTGCGTTGGCGCTTTCGCGGGGGCGTCGTCAGTTTGCCACCCGAAAATGCGAAGCTTTAACTCCCTCCCTCACCCGGAACAGAGTCCTTTCACTGACACCGAGCATGTCGGCGACAAACTTGCTCATGTACTCCATGCTGCGTTCAGGCTCCCTGTTACGCCAAAACGTGTAGCAGTGGAAGATCATGTTGCGTGAATCGCTGTTGAGGATGTGGCCGCTCTTGTTCTTGCCGAGGTTCCTTGGTGGTGTGGTCATCGAGGCGACACTAGGCTCGTTCGGCAACAAAGTATCGCGTTCCGATGTCACCTCACTGGGCTCAATGGCGGAAAACTGGCACGGAATGCCGTGCGCGAACGTGCGCGAACTCACGAGATTGCAGGTTCTCAACCGCAAAAAAGAAAAAAAAGAATAATTAAAAAGTAAGCCTAACACATTAAAAAAATAGGCTTGTGTAAACACACAAAAATTATATATGAATTTGCTGCTATTAAGTCAGCGGCTGCTTTGCCAGGTGCCGTCGACCTTGCTCCATAGCAGATGACGCACAGCGTTGTAGAAGGCACGGAGTTATTTTTCTCTCGCGATCCGGCATGTGCTGTAGCATTTCCATCATGACAGTTTTACCAAACCACTCGTCAAGATACAGAAATCTTATTTATACCGACAAATACGCGTTTAGAAGCAGTCACATTTTTTTAGCGGGACTATTTTTTAGTGGCGGAGGAATTGGCTGCTGCGCTTCGGTCAACTGGGCGGGGCCTCGCCTGTCTTCTAAAGTTGTACCCGACTACAGGCAATGTACCGCCGTCGCGGCATCACGGAACTTTATACGAAGGCCGCGAACGAAGCGGCGCGCACTGAGTCCGTCATGGCTCTCTTTTATTGCGATATCAATTATGTGGACACTCCAAGCGTATTTCTGCCGTCGTCGTCGACGTCGTCGTGAGGTTCATATAAAGGCCAACGGTGATGAAACCGTGAACGCGCGCCATGCGCTGTGTGGGCGTATGGAAGCGTGCGCAGGTGAGCCGGCCACCGCAACTTAATCTCGCGCCCGCGAGAGAGGAAGGCGGTCGGAAACGCACGGTCTTCGTTCGCTCGCGGGGCACGGAGAGGTGGCGACGGAGAGGGTGGCTGTGCGGGGAGGGGGGGGGGAGTGCGTTCGGCTCTTGCGGCTGCTGCTGATGACGGAGCTGCCGCGCAGGCAGCATACCTTGAAAGCGATCTGCTATGTGGCCGAAGTGTGTGCCCACTGGGGCCTCATCTGCAAAGCGATCTGCGATGGGTACAAAGTGCCCGCGCCGAGTGCCGGTAGCTTCGTATGCACTGTGCTTTCGACGTTCGCGTTGAAGCGAGACGAAAGACAGCGCGAAGGTCAATTTACCCGCTGCTGCTGGCGCGCTTTATCACTCAAGCGTTTTGACGAGTGTCCGCGGTCATCGAGCGAGATGTGTCCATGTTTACCTGTGCACGCGTGACACCGTGCTTGTTTATTTAGTTAGTAAGAGAATATTTACAACTTTATACGGCCAATAAAACTACTATCCCTACTTCGTAAGCTGTCTACCAATTTCCTATCGCAATTGATGCTTCGCCTTTCGGGCGAAACTGCGACTTTTTTTTCTTCGCCTACACGGCTTTGGAAGCTTGGCGATGTACCGGAAGCGGTGGTGCAGCGTGACGCGGCCGGGCGCAGACATGCCAGGTGGTTGCTAGGCGACCCATAGTGATGTCAGAGCTATGCGCAGCGTGGCGCACCTAGGAGAAGCGATGCGGAAGTCGGAGCGGTGACTTCACGACACTGTGCGAAGCTCCGCGCAGCCAGGTGCAGCTGTGCCAAGTGGTTGCTAGGCAACGCAGTGACGACATAGCTCGGCGGAGTATCTGCGAACGATTTGTAGCTGAACCTCGACCTTAAACAGCTACGCTGTTAAAACACTAGATAGCTTTGGATTAGGGGACGCAAGAGGCTTGCGTACGCAAGCGGCTTGCGTTCCCTACCTCAGCTCTGTATTAAGGTCGAACGATAGGCCCATTTCCTTATGCTATGTATCTTCTAAAATACTAGAGAATGTAATTAACACTTATCTTAACAGTATTGATTTATTTTGTCCAACGGAGCATGATTTCAGAGCTAAATGTTCGCCGGACACACAACGGGTTAAATTTACGCTTGACAAGGCCAATTTATTAGCTTCAGTAGGCAAATTGCTTGCATATCTGTATATTTTCACTTGACATTGGATTCTGTTTCACATACTCTACTATTGCAAAAGCTCTCCTTTCGTAATATTCCCAGTAAAGTCTTCATGTGTATTTATGCCTACCTTCTGGACAGACGGCTGCCTGTGGTCCTTCGAGGTAGATTACCGGCCGTTTGTCCAAGCCTTGTCTATGTAGGGGGGGGGGTGCAAACAGGTGAGTGTGCGTCTCAAATTCTAGCCCGGTCATTGCTTCGCATTGCGCGGTATAATGCGGCCGTGCGCGGCCTCTCTTGGGGGTAGTCTGCGGTGAGTTACAGGTTACGCGTGCCGAGATGGCTTGTGGTTTCGTGTGTGCTGTGTTCATGTGTGCCTAGTATTGAGAATCACTCATTCATAAGTATCGCAGACGCCTGAAAGCTAGAGTCAGCATGACGTGAATGATCCTCGGTTGAGCCCCTCGTCATAGCGCAAGCGTCCTGACAGCGAATGTCCGTGACCCCTGAATGAGATTTCTTCTTGTTTGCCTGTACGTACGCGACATCATGCTTATTAATTTAGTTAGCAGGCGAATGTTTACTGCCACCTATACGGCCGATAAAACTACTAATCTTATTCATATAGCTGTCTAATGCTTAGAAAAAAACATACTGCTGTATCTTACCAAAAGCAGACAATCACGAGAGGCTATCGACATGAACAACAGCAAAATTTCAACTAAAGTTTATTTCCGTCAGTGTCGTCAATGTAAGGAGTTGCTCAGACGTGCAGGATGAAGCAACACGCATATAAGAAAAATGTCCGACGATTACCGTACGGACTAATGCGAAATTTGAGCGTTCCTGTATACGGGTTTTCATTTCGCGATATCATGAGGCAACCAAATTGAGGCCGATATCCCCACGCCGACTGGGAGTGGGCCAGTGCCGTCAGCGCCTTCGCAGAGGGAGGGGCAGTAAGGCCGAAGACGAAGAGGAAGGCGCGAGCAGTGGCACGAGCGCGTTCCTGCGGTTACGCCGAGTGACGCCGACGCTCAACCCAGGAACGGGCGCCTAAAGGCCAAACAAAACGTACGCGTGCCGGCGCGCCTCGCGTTTGCAGCGCCTCGAGAGGAATGGCGGTTTCAGCCTACAGGACCCGCGCCCACATGGCTCATTGTTTCCATATACACCGTGTTTCATTTTAGCTGCTCCAAATTTTTGAAAATTGCCTGTGGCAGATAGCACATATCTAATTCTTGGTCTAAACTACTCGATGAGATGGCCATTACTTCCACGAGAAATCAAAACGCCTAATTGAATGATGAACATAATTGCGCTAATTACCTTTATTTAATTATTTTCCTTTTACCTTTTAAATAAATATTTTTAAATAGTTATCTTTCAATCTACGAATTATAGCCACTGAGTTCGCAAGGCGTATCCACTTGGGACGAGTTCTCAGGACTGTACCAGTTTCGAGATATTAATTTTCAAAGCGTCCGACGAATGCATGGGCGTTCCAGTGAGCTTTTTGAGGAAAATGCCGTTTTTTGCATTGAAGCACTAAAGTAACTGGAACACCAATGCACTTCGGCTTGCCTATCTACCGCGTTATCAGTTAGCTAGCCAGTTACGCTTGGGCGTAATTGATTGATACAGTTCGTTGCATCGACCGTCCGTTTGCATCGTTTGCAGTTCAGAAGTATCGATTGCTATAGAAAATTAGTCGATGGCTATACAAAGTAAGGCTAGTAGTTTTATCGGCCGTATAAACTTGTAAACATAGACACACTAACTAAATTAACAAACATGGTGTCACGCGCGCACAAGCAACATGAACGTATCTGACATGCTGACCGCGGAAACTCGCTGTCAGAAATTTGGAATACGCTTAAGCTGCGCCTTAAGAGTGGAACGCGATAGATTTGAAAGATCCCTGACTCCTTATGAGGCTTCCCGGGAACTGCAGTTTTCTTTTTCCTCCAATTTCGCCTCCGCATGCGGATGATGATGATGATGATTTATTGGCATCCGCTTTGAAACGGGGTGGCGACAAATAGTCGCCACCCCGTTTGCCGAGGAGGCAAGCGCCATCTGGATGGTAATTTTGCAACGAGCATACCTCAGCACGGCGCTGTTTGAGTGGCAGAAATGCCGGAAAAGGGACTTGTGCTTGAGTTTCCGCGTAAGTGAAATATTTTTTCTCATATATTCAAATTACAATCCGACGCTTTCACGTCTGTAGGTTGTGGTTACGCCGTACTTAACGATTTTTCTGACGCATTTTGCTTTGAGAACTTAGACTATTTCACCAGCACCTCTGTGCCACGGCGGAGGGTGGTTGGGGTGGTTCGGGATGATTTTCTTGGCCACAGACGCCGACGCTGCGACTGACACCGACGCCAAATTTTCTGGACCCGCCGCGCTGGCTCAGTCAGCTAAGGTGTTACGCTGCTGAGCACGAGATCGCGGGATCAAATCCCGGCCACGGCGGCCGCATTTCGATGGAGGCCAAATGCAAGAACGCCCATGTGCTTGCGTTGTAGTGCACGTTAAAGAACCCCAGGTGGTCAAAATTAATCCGGAGCCCTCCACTACGGCGTGCCTCATAATCATAACTGGTTTTGGCACGTAAAATCCCAGAAAGAAGAAGAAGAACTAATTTTCTGCGACACGGGTTCGCGTTAAAACGCTGGAATGAGTCAGCGCAGCAGCGAGTGGATTGAGCTTCCTGCAGGCGTTCGCATCAACGCGATCTTAGCCGCCAAAAAACAGGGAGGGCGGTCTCTGCCTCCGCCGCAGACGGCTTTCAAGAAAGAGGCGCGCGGGCAGCCGCCCGCGGCGCAGAAGGCCCCCACAGCGTTCCGCCGCCCCGGCGAGAGCACGCGGTCCCTCCCACTCCATCACCTCCCTACTGCGCGCTTCCTTCCCGCTTCCCGCCCTTGCGTGAGCGAACTGCGATAGACGAGGCAACCTAAAGTTTGCCCGCGCGGTACCAGCGCCGCCCACTCCCCTGGCGGAAGGATGGAAGTGTCGAAGGTCGCCGGCGGGCCAGCGCGCGCCTGTGTTCTCTACGGCGGGAGCGACCGCGTGCGTTGTTTTCGTGACGGCGAGCGCGACCTCATCAACCAGGAAAGGTGGCACGCAGTACTGCTGTGTTGTTGATTGCCACAAGAGCCTCGAAAAGTCGAAAGCCGCCCGTGAAGTTCTGCAGAATTCCGGAGAGGTGGTACGAGGAGGACAGACGACAAGCGTGGATAACTGCAGTGCGCCGAGTCAAGTAAGTCACGTACTTTCGCATTCGCGTGCAATATCACGGCCGCTCGATAAAAACGCAATAGTAATGTGCCTGTATTTAGCTCATGGCCGTTTGTCTAGACGTGTCGCGTAGTTTAATCGTACAGTGAAATCCGCCGTGTTAGCTTAGCGGTAAATGCATACGTGTAGCGCCGCTAAGCTCGACGATGCGAGCTCGATTCCCGGCCACGGCGGCCGCATTTCGATGGGGGCGAAATGCAAGAATACAGTTCTTGTCATGTACTTTGATTTTTGTGCACGTTAAAGAACCCCCGGTGGTCAAATTTATTCCTGAGACCCTCCATTACAGCGTGCCTCATAATGATATTGTGCTTTTAGCACGTAAAACCTACGAATTTAATTGATTGTACTGTTCGTTCACTCGCGATCGGCAAAGACTGGCTCAAGATAATTATATCCTTTTTCCAAACGCTGCAACATAAATTCCTAGTTGTACAGGCAACAAATAGGGTCGCACGTTATTTGTCTTTTGTGTGGTGGCAATCCGTATTTGATGCAAGCTGCGGTAATCGCATGCGTCGGTAAGCGGCAGATCGCAAAGCAGCTGCCCGAGTCGCGCGCGTTATGTTTGTTGCTTGGCCATGCTTTCTGGGTTCACAATATCCAAGCATATTTTAAAGTAATTGCCACATTGCACATTCTTCCTGCTTCACTCTTCCCGCCAAGAGTCTTCGTTTCGTATAGTAGCCGGCCATCGGTGTAAGCTTACTTTTGCTGCGGCGGGGCCATTCGCCCGACGAGAAACTAGATTTGCTTTGGTAAGGCATCTATCGCTAATTCTTGCGCTCGTGCTGCTGGTCCCAAGGTAATCGCTGGTTACCGTGACCTGGGATCATTTCGCGGAGCAGTTTGTACGAGTGATTTCTCATGACCAGTGAAAAGATACCTTGCTCAATAATGCAATGAGTTGCTATGACTCTAACATCTTCATTGAATAAGGCATGATACACATTAAATATTTATACAGCATGATATAAGGCATTATGCACATATGGAGTACTTACATCGTTAATTAATTTATTGGCTTACTGGTGCCTAATGCATGTGTTCTTTCTGCTCTGACAGTGCTGATACCACGCGCTCCCTGGGAGCCAAAATGAGAGCAGCCGTGTGTGCGCGCGCCCAGCGACCAACGAAACCAACCGCAATCGTCACCGTCTCTGCACATCTCTGCAAGCATGCATGACTGCTTTGTGACTGCATCTTAGAGAAATAAAAGTGACTAAATGACTGAACTCGGTGTGTACCTCTAACTCGATGTCGTACACAATCTTGTTGGACACCTCCGACAGGCACACGCACTGTCACATCACCGCCCACAATTTTTCAACACCACACATGTGTGGAAGCAGACGCTCCCCTTTCTTGAGGTTGCCGCCACGAAAAAAACTGTTGGCGTCGGCAACCGTCTTGAAATCGCACTGCAGTCTTTGCATCGCTGTTCAGCAAGCAGGCGATCTGCCGCCGTCGAAAACGGAGCGCCGTGAGCACTAGCAGCGAAGGAAAGCGCGGGCGAAACAACGTAAACAAAGCAGAGACTGCACCGCGGAGCGACCGCGCTGCTTGAAATTTCCACATTGGGGGCGCTGTCAGGAGGCGCAGCAGCGCCTTCAGGCGATCGTTTTCTCGTCTATAGCCGCCTCACCGTCGCATGCTTTCCCTCGCACATACAGTGTACGGTGCGCGGCGATTATTTTATCGTCTGTGTACTTTATACGGAACCTCACGGAGACGGTGACGACGACGGCGACGGCAGAAATGTGCCTGGAGTGTCCTTATAATTGTTATCGTAATAATAACGTTTAGCCCGCGCAGAACAACGGCGCCTTCTATATACGAGTATTGCGCCTTCAACGTTCGGCCGCTTCAATGCGCACGTGAACATCAATTAAGCCAGCTGTTTCTTCTAAGTGTAATATTGAAACTGAGATATTCACCCCTTCACACAAAAAATGTACTCGTTTTTCTGAACATAAAAGATTTTCGGGTCGGAAAGCAAAGATTAATTATGGTAAAATGATCAGATTCTTTACAGCTACTTCATTATAGGATTCCTAACCCGCAACATAAACGACAGCTAATTAACCACAATGTGTCATCAAAATGCTGAGAAAACCCTTTCTCTCAGCTGTTTGTATTTATTTATCACTAGTTACGTTCCTGTTATTGCATTATTTGTTTTGCTACAGTTTTGCTATACAGCAATGTTCACAACGTTTTTTTTTTAGTCATGGCAACTTTAATTTTCTATTTCAACTTTCATTGACTTTGATTTAGTTGCTGACGATTGCTTATTTAAACATTGTTAAACAGGAGGATATCATGCTTGAAAAGCTTGCCACCCTTTACACGCAGTGCCGCACGACTTCAAGTGTACCATAAAGCTGGAAGAACGCCAACATTATACTAATCTATAAGAGAGACGTTACACAACTGAAGAATTATAGACGAATTATCTTGCTTTTAGAATTGTATAAAATATTCATCAAGATAATTTCCAATATAATCAGGGCAACACTTTAATTCAGTCAACCAGGAGAACAGGCTTGCTTCTGGAAGGGATATTCTACGATGGGTCATATTCATGTCGTCAATCAGGTAATCGAGAAATCTGCAGAGTAAAATCAACCTCTCTATATGGCTTTCATTAATTATGAAAAGACGTTTGATTCAGTAGTTATACCAGAAGTCATAGATACATTGCGTAATTGAGGAGGCATACGTAAATATCTTGGGAAATAACTACAACGACTGCACAGCTATTTAGTTCTCCACAAGAAACGTAAAAGCTTACCTATCAAGAAAGGGGTCGGGCAACGAGACACAATCTCTCCAATGCTATTCACTGCATGCTTAGAAGATGTATTCAAGCTCTTAGACTGCGAAGGCTTAGTAGTGAGGATCAACGGCGAATAAATCAGCACCTTCGCTTTGCAAATGATATTGTCCTATTCAGCAACAATACGTACAAATTGCAACAAATGATTGAGGACCTGAACCGAGAATGTGTAAGAGTGAGGTTGAATGTTATTATGCAGAAGACAAATATAAATTCAACAGCCTGGCAAGGGAACAAGAATTCAGAATCGCCAGTCAACCTTTAGAGTCTGTAAATGAGTATGTTTATCGAGGTCAGTTACTCACAGGGGAACCTGACTATGAGAAGGAAATTTACAAAAGAATAAAATTGGGTTGGAGTGCATACTGGAGGCATTGCCAAATCCTGACTGGGAACTGTCGCTCAAAAGAAAAGTGTACAGTCATTGCTTCCTACCGATGCTAACATACGGGGCGGAAACTTGGAGGTTAACAAAGAAGCTCGAGAACAAGTTAAGGACTGCACAAAGAGCGCTGGAACGAAAAATGTTCGGCCTAACGTTAAGAGACAGAAGAGAGTCGTGTGGATCAGAGAGCAAACGGGGATAGCCGATATTCTTATTGACATTAAGAGAAAAAAATGGAGCTGGGCCGGCCATGTAATGCGTAGGATGGATAAACGGTGGGCCATTAGAGTTAGAGAATGGATACCAAGAGAAGGGAAGCGCATTCGAGCACGGCAGAAAACTAAGTTGGGTAATAAAGTTAGGAAATTTGCAAGCGCCATTTGCATCGAGTCAGCTTGTGCAAGTGAGGGGTAATTAGAAATCGCAGGGAGAGGCATTCGTCCTGCAGTGGACATAAACATAGGTTGGTGATTATGATGATAATAATACAGGACGTCACCCTGATAGTTTTACTAGTGAGCTCCTTCCACACTTATGACATCTGTTCACATATAATCTGCATAACAACACACTTTCATCGACTACAATATACTATTCGTTGGCGCTCTGTGGCCCTCATTGGCTCTTCCACCATAACACCCTATATATGATCTTCACAATATGCTTTAGAAAACTTTAAATCTTAAACATGAAAAAAATACAGCAGCAAGTCTCAAGAGCGTAGTTCTATGACGTCAAAAGCTTTCCGCTCACCCGTAGGAGAATTGTGCATTAGCATCCCACTTGGTGATTACGGAAGCAACCAGGCCACCCAAGAGCGCCGTGCTGTCGAAGAACATGTGGAACGCGTCCGAGATTAGGCCCAGGCTGTGAAAACATGATGAGTTGAAAAAAAGGAAATTTTGGAATACCAAATAACGATTGGGAGACTGTTGGTTAAGAGAAACATGCACCAGGAAAGAGAACAAAAATTTCATTCTAATTATGGTAATAATAATTCTTTCTTTTTATTGCTGCCTTTGATTACTGCCTTTAATGACAGCGCAATTCCGCAACAATTTACGCGGTCATGCCTAGACTACACAGTAGAGTAACTGAAACATGGCTACTGCACTAAGGAAGGCGAAACACAAACACGATATGCACAGAACGGGATCTGGTTTTTAGTGTTTGTGTTTTCTTTTCTTGCGTAACGTTCCCCTCGCGTAGCTTTCAGCAGTAGTGTTGTCCCTTAAACTCCCACAGACACGCGATACAAGCAAAGTGGAAAGGGCTACAGCAATAACATTTACAGAAAACAAACAATAGGAAGTGTTAGCAGGCGCAGAGCCCGTCACCCTACTCCTATGGCTAACTTGTGTGTGGACTTCCCACTTACATGCAGCTTTGACCTAGTCCTGCATAGAAGCTTTTGTGTGACTATATCTCCATAATGAATTGATATTTATGCCACCAGCATAACGACGCACTTGCTTAACTTGTCGGCTTCGAGATATTCTTCGAGAGCGCTTCGCCACCTTTTACCTAGCTGTTTGCACTAAGTAAAGAAGGCGGAGCATGTGAACTATCATAGGTGGATTTATTTCCCAGGTAAACAAAGTATGGTTAGGTCCTTAATATTATTACGATACCATCGAAAGATGTTCAAGAGAAGTGTGTCTGTGCTCTTGGTGCGAGCAAGTGTGGGCCTGGTTGTCTGGCTCAAGCGTAAATAGCCTGTAAATAGCCTCTTTCGTCTGTGTCCTTCCACACGTAACATTCTGGTGGAGGAGAGCGATCCCCGTCCTTGACACGGAACTCCGAAGTGGTCGGTACATCGAGCTTGTCACCATGCCCTCCGGTGACGAGCCCTTACAAACATTTTGGTTGAGAATGCATTGAAACACCATTGGTCAATGTTGAATATCGTCTTGAGAATTCATTAGGAGTTTGTTGGGATATCATTGAGGAAAGTGTTGAGGGCTCTTGAATATTGGCCACTGAAATTTTATTGAAACACAATTGGGCAAGTCAATGTTGAATGGTTGTTAAGTTTGTATTGAAAGCACATTGTGCTTAGACATATCGTTGTGTAATTTTTGTTGAATTGCTGTTGGTTTACCACTGATGCCGTCTTGAAATGCTGTTGTGATAGTTCTGTTGACCAGTTGTTGAGTGATTATTGACACAGCATTGGAAAGTACATTGTGCACCTGTTGAGATGGCATTGATATTTCGAAAATTTCCACTGAAATATCATTGATATTTTGTTGGGCTTGTGGCATTTTAATGCACTTAGTTTCGAAATTTCTTTGCTATTTGCACTTGCATGCCCCGGTGCCTCTTCACATTAACTTTCCCTAATACGAACGGAAGCAAAGGAGCGACTGACATATTTCACGTACCCTAATATGTATTATAGCGTGCACATGACACATTATTACAGTATATAAGGCACAACTGTATGGAACCTGAAGACATGTGCCTACAGTGCTATTAAGTTGTTGAAAAAATCTAACAAAAGCGTACACATGTTTAGTTAAACTGACAACAATATTTTAAGGAAGATATACAACACCACCTGCACTGGTGTTACAGCATAAAAAAAGCTTCCTGTGCCTGGACAGCACAGCACAAAGCAGCATCATGAGGACTGAAAAGTAGAACTTAGTGGGTTTAAAACTATGATGATGATGGATGAAATTGATAAATATTACAAAGTTATCACTCTTATTGGCTACCTAAGGGACTCCTTGAACTTGAACTACAAAAATGTACAGCAATGTTAAAAACAAACAGAAGATGGAAACCTATAGCCTTCTTGCAGGAATAAACAATGCAAATAACCTTATGTGTCACAATTTTACGAGCACTTTGGTGTATGTACAGACTTGATAAACAGCAGAAACGGAGATGCGAACGCTGAATTAAGATAAGAATACGCACGAATGCTCACTCAACTTGAAGTTTATTCCCGAATATATAGTTCTGTTCTCGACGAAACAGTACTTTTCTGTCAATTACAGCAGAAAAAAATATTTTGTAAAAAGAACAGTCAAGTGACTCAAAGGCAGACCTTAAGCATACCCGTGTGACTAACTTTGAACACATGAACCATTTATGCTTGCATCCATAAATACAAGAATGAAGACCACTGGAAACCTTACAGTAAAATGCTTCACACACCCCGTAAACACTCACAGAAGGATTTACGGCTGCCTGTGAGTAGGCAAAATAACGAGTAAACTGGAAAGAAATGACTTCATGTATATATTGCCACATGCTATATCGTCGCCGCGGGTATGTGCCCGGCCATGGAAACGACGCTGAAGTAGCGCGCGGGTAGAAAAACAGAGACGACAACGACGTTGCGTTTGCTGCTTATATAAAGTGCTTGTATACGTGCTGTACGCCGGCTTCCACGTCTCCTGCGAGGTCGTGACAATATATACAAAACATCCGAATCGTGTTTTTCAGAGGTGCACTTCTAAAACATTTGTGCTCTAAAAGCAGCTTACCTCCCCAGCATAAGTCAAGAACTGCACAATATTTAATTTCTTGTGTTACATTTGGGTACGGAAGAGTTTACTGGTGGCATTTTCTAATTTAGTGAGCTCATCAGTGAATTTTTTTCTGCACTTGAGCAAAGCTAATGAAAGCATTTCTTTAGGCCTTTTTCACCCTACACAGCAACTAAGTGGTACCTCGGTGAATAAAAAGCTAATGCAAAGCTAATACTTTCAATGATTTAATAATGTGACACAGACAACTGGAGTGACACACAGCTAACGCAATTCCGAAAAGGGAAATAAATGCTCGCCAACTTGCGCCAACCATGCTCGCCAACTTGCGCGTGCTCGTCTGCAAGTGTCTCAAGAAGAACAGAAACAACGCTACGACCTCCGTCACCGTGATGTGCATTTTGAGTCCGGCTCCCTCGTGTTGCTTTGGTCACCATCGTGTAAAGTTAGTCTTTGTGAAAAACTGCTCGCCTGTTACACAGAATAGTTAATTGTGGGGCTAGTTGGTTTTCTATAACTGAACAAGTAACACAGCACGATATAAAAGACAGACACGAGAAAGGGAGAAAAAAAGACAAGCGCTTGTCGTTGTTTCTCCCTTTCTTGTGTCTGTCTTTTTATATCGCGCTGTGTTACTTGTTCAGTTATGGAAAAACAACTAGCCCAATAATTAACTATTCTAGAAGACATTTCTCGTACGTTGGGCCCTTCTTTTTGTGTGTATCCTCAGCAGTCTTCAGTCACCGACGTTCTTATGTCCCACATCGTCGAAGCCACATGCAGGGCCAGGTTTTATGCCTTGTGTGTCGGGAAAGGATTATACCCTCAAGATGTTTGTGGTCTGTTTGGTATGTTGAAGCCGTCTTGGGGACACCTCAAGAGGCTTTGCAAACTCTTTAAGTCTGAGCTCTGGCGCCAAGTCCGACTTTTCCAAGATTGGCTGCGTGTTGTGGGCCACCACAATAATCCGGAATGGCTAGCGAGCAGGAAGCTGCGTGAGTTCAGACGAATTGCGGCTAAGCTCACCGAGTCCAGGTGGAGGACCATGCTCAACTTTATTCTGAGGTCTTCAAATACCAATCGGCCAGCTCAGGAGAAGCCTGTGGTCGTTTTAGACGAAGTATCACTTCCAGAGGGCATTTCGGGTCTACTCGAAAAAGGCCCTAAGTTTGCAGTTCCTCCCCCCGTCCGGTCCCATGACCTGGTAGGGCTCAACCGAGACGTATATTTAAGGTTTCGTCAAGAGGTCCATGACCAATGCCTGAAGGAGGGAATGACCTGCATCTCAAAATGTTCAACCAGGGTAACTGACTTTCGTGCTAAAAAGAGACTAGAAGGTGTGGTGAAATTTTTGAAACATAACGAGCTTATGATTTTGCAGTCAGATAAAGAAGGTGGTTTTGTTGTGCTGCCAAAAGGCCGGTTCAATGATAAAGCGTTGGCGGCGGTGAATAAGAATTTTGTCCCTATCAGAAAGAGTGCTGTCACGGTCAAGTCCAAGTGCATTGAGTTCTGCAAAAGCTTGGATTTGACCATCCTTGCTAAAGAAATCAGGAACAGCAAAGAAAACAGTATGGCGGTTTTCGTCACCGCCAAAACGCATAAGCCCGAGATTCCTTTCAGAACTATTGTTGGCGAACGCGGGGCGTGGCAGCACTGCGTCAGCCTTTTTCTTTTGAAAAAGCTAAAGAAGCTTGATGTGGACGATCCTTTCCGTGTGAAAAGTTCTTCGGAGGTTGCGCAATTTGTGAAGTGTAATGACAGCATTAAGTACGGTTTCTCTGTTGATGTAGAGGACCTTTGCTACTCAATCCCTCAGGTTAAGCTTCTGGTGGCCTTAAGGGAATGTATTGAGTATAATGATGTCGTAGAATTCCAGAACTCCGCGGGCCTGTCAGTGGACAACTTTGTAACTTTACTTGAGTTTTATTTAAGTGTGACTTTTATTATTTTCAACGAGCAGCCGTATCTGCAACGCCGGGGAGTCTGTATCGGCTCAGTGTCGCCACTATGTTATGCGACATTTTTTTTGTCTTTTGTTGACCGGTCATTGGAGCATGTTTTTAATGGGGGGCAAGTTTTAAAGGTCTTTAGGTATGTTGATGATTTTTAGTGCTTTTAAACAACAAGGGTGACCTTACATCCCCTGCTTTTATTTTAGAAGCTTTTAACAACGAAGGCCAAGGGCTCGTTTTTACGCATGAACTACCTGACGCCACACGCATGCAGTTCTTGGATTTAAAGCTGACCTTTGGTGTTGGCCACGTCTGCTGGCCGGGCGTATCAACCGCGTGCATTGAAGCAATTACTGTCTTTTTATTCCGCCCATTCTAAGGTGGTGAAGCGAGCAGTAGGCAGCCTGTGCTTGGAATCAGCCCTCCTATAATCGTGCGAGCACCAAATGCCGTCTAGTTTCTCAAACCAAGTAGGCCGCCTTTTGGCAGCTGGTTTCCCTTTGGCAGTCGTCAACGCCTTAGCCGAGTCTTTGTTGCAAAAAGTAAAGCTTGGAGCACGAAGGGCAAGAGCAGAGGTCCAACGACCCAAGGTGAGGCCGGACGTAATGCCCTATGTGCACAAAGTGTCACACAACGTTAAAAACGTTTCTAACCGTCACCGTATACCTCTTGTTTTTTCTGCGCCCAACCAGCTTTCGAAGCTGTGCTCTCGAGTTTGCTGTGAGAGCAGGCGGGGCTGCCGTACTAGGCACGAGAAGCCCTTTGTGAAGTACTCCAGAGGGGTTGTCGATGCCATCCACTTGCACCCTTGTGGGCAGTTGTATATCGGCCAAACCGAACACTGCGTGAACGACCGCTTAAGGGAATATGCGCAAAAAATAAACAAAAAGAAGGATAAGGGCGCGCATTTGGTGGCCCATGTTACCGCATGTGGGTGTGCCGCTCGATTTTATGAGACTACCATTTTGGGCAGGAGTGGCAATGCCTCTTCTCCTCTTGCACTGGAGGCCTTCTTTATCAAGCAGAACTGAGATCGGTGTGTAAGGGAGTCGTCTATCTCTTTACTTGATGCCGAATGTGACTTCTTGTGCAACCGTTTTAATGTACACGTGCCTTTCTTTTCTGTCTGGTCTGCGCATAAAAAAAGCGCTTGTCTTTGTTTCTCCGTTTATTGTGTCTGTCTTTTATATCGCGCTGTGTTCCTTGTCCTGTTACACAGGCCCATATCGCGTGCTCCGCAAATGACCGATGTCACCTATGAAATCGTTCTAGCCACGCCCACTGCGTCCTCCGCTGTGACCACCATTGATATTGTTCACCTTGCCCGACTCAAACCCTGCAACTCTACAAGCCCCTTGGATATCTAACAGCACCGTGACGGCGCTTTTGCCGCCGGGGGGGGGTAGTATTACGATATCATCAAATGATGTTCAAGAGACGAGTGCCCGCGAGAAAGGCGATGACGTGTGTCTGTGCTCTTGGTGCGAGCAAGTGTGGGCCTGGCTGTGTGGATCAAGTGTAAATAGCCTGTAAATAGCCTCTTTCGTCTGTGTCCTTCCACACGTAACAATATATAATTACTCGTGGCCAATCAGCTCATTTGTGGCTTCGATGCTCGTCTTTAGAGAAATAAATATATGTTATAGTTTGCCACGCGCCACACCTTTACATGTGGTTTAGTGTCATTCCCAGAAGCAAACACATGATAAAGAAAGAGAAAACATAGGATAAATTTATTTTCATATAGACTTGCGATGTAGAAATAACAAGGACGAAGTGGATGAAGACACATGTTGCAGGTAAGAGCTGAATGAAATGTTCGGCATTACATGTCTAGTGAACCAATTGCCCCGTAGGCTGTCACACGATCCTTGGATATTTCTACGAGATTTGCCCCAGGAGTGTTAGCCAGCCCCACTTGCGGCCGTGGCGGCGAAGGAGGAAGTAGAAATGCGTCCAATAGTGTCTGAACATAGACGCAGTCAATCAGCCAATAAACCCTCGTACGCTACTTCAGAGCAGCAATGCTGCCGAAGCCAAGGCACTCGCTATGCTGCGAGAGAGAAGGTTCAGGGTAACCAAACAAATAGTTTAGGCAAACTGGCAATGAAGTCGGGAAGGAATATACAGGACATTACCTCTCATTTCGGACTGGAATGTAGAAATATTATTAAAAACAGAATTCAAGCACAGGCAAAGTTATGTGCATCACAAGCATTGTGGGAATCAATGCTATGCAAAACATTTCGCAGCAAGCTAGCCATCCAGTATCGTTTGTCTTTCGGTTATGCAAAGTGTTACCAGATAGACCAAAACATTTCTCTCGGGTTAGTAGCAAGATGCAGCATGACGTCGACTCCATGGACAACGGTGTGATGGCGACGGCGTGACGACTCATTCTTTGTACTCCAGTGAAGATACCTTTACAACCTGTATTATTATGACATAGGCGAATCCTGAAGGCGGTATATTTTAAACGGCAAGCGTATTCGCCGCGGTGGCTGAAGATAACGTAATGCACCCAGCTTCTGTCACCATTCCCATCTTCAACGAGTTTTGATATTTGCAAGAATCAACTAAAGGGGCATGGGATTGAAGAAATTAAGCTCTTGCTAGTTTCTCCTTCGGTCCTGATCTGTCTGTCACGACATTCGTAAACCAATCTATGACTGCCTTATGGTTAAAAACATTCATAAAAACAGTATCGTGCCTGTGACTGCTAAACACTAATTAGGAAGACGAATTTTTCACTTTACAATTCTAAAGACTCTACAGCTACCTTCATTCTATACACATAAAAAGCGGAAAAATACCGATGAAGCAAGGCGTGAGACTAGGAGATACAATTTCTCCAGCGCTATTCACTGCAAGATAGAAGTATTCAAGCTATTAGACGGATAAGGATGAAGAGTGATGATCAACGGAGGCTATCTCAGCAAACTACGTTTTGCACATGACATCGTCCTGTTCAGCAACACTGGGGCGAATTGCAAGAAATGATTTGAGAACCTTAGCCGAGCAAGTGTAAGGGTAGAGTTAAAGATAATTATGCAGTAGAATAAGGGGATGTTACCTACAAAGGCACTTCAAGCGTGCTCAAAGATGAGTGATTTGAATTTGTACAAAATTACTCTGGATGCATATCTCACCGAATATACTTACGGATTTGGCTTTAAGGGAACACTAAAGGGAGACACTGCATCAGTTTAGACGCATCAAGTATTCTTTCTTTTTGTGTTAGTTTTGTGATGAGAGGTTATTTATTATAAAAGAAAATGAAGGTCAAAGTTGCATTTTCTGCCAAATTTTGCGGCAAAACATCACAGCTGGTACGTTAGGGGACATCATGATTTCCAGAATATTTTCATGTATTTGGGCGGTTGCGGCTCAGTACACTTGCTCAAAAATTGGTAAGTTCAGTTCTTGACTTTTAGAATGCAATATAGTCAATTTTTGCCAAAAACAAATTAACTAGGCCTTAGCAGACAGCCAGCAGGTGCGGAACTTTATTGCGGTTTCACCACCTGTATTTGTTCTTGTGTATTTTCCAGCTTAACAAGGCTCCTCTTCTGGTAAATTCAGTCTTTTTCAGGTTGTCACAGACCCCGTGAACGAGGCGCAGACAATGGACCAAATTCCAAAGCTACTTATCAGTTTCCGAAAATATTCCCACGAAAGCAAGGACAATTAATAATGGGCCCTCTGGTACGCCAGCGAACACCGGTTCCTGTCGAAAAACCGAGTCAGAGCCCAGAGTTGTGAAAACACAACATAATATATTGTTCACACAGGGCAGTTACACACTCACATGCACACATAGGCTAGACACAACACAATACAAATCAGATGGGTATTCACAAAACACAGGAAAATAATTAACGACAAGCACTAAGAGTCCAACACGTAAAGCACAAAGTGAATAGGAACAATAAGTGTATAATCGTATTTACCGTGCTGGTCTTCAGTCGGACGATCTCGGCGTAGCTCGGGGAAAATCTCGAAGAAACTTCTTCCGGAAATGCAGGCGCTCGATGAACTCGTCGACAAGCTTGCCGGGGAATCCCCTTCTACTACAGATGGTCAGTCTTCACATTACATCTCTTTACCGAAGCGGTCTAATCTGAACTGAACTTCTGGTTCTCGCACGGCGGTTATATAGCTTTCACGAGCGTTCTCGAACCTTCCTATCGGAGTCGTGCTCCCGTACCACGGTCGAAGCCTGGGAATCTTCTAGCCTTTTCTCGCACCTTCGACCGCCGCCGTCGGAGCGTCGTCGCGGAGGTTGATGACTCATCCCGTTGGCGCAGGCTCACGCTGTAGCAATCTCTTTCTCGACTCGCCGTGTGAGAAAGTGTCTCGGCGCGCTCGTGTGCTCTCTCCCTCCCTCTGGTTACCGTCGCTTCGTCGATTTTTAGACGTCTAGACTAGAGCACTGCACGGGCCCGGGCCGGCCCGAAAGCCCGGGCCTGGCCCGGCCCGCGGGCCGGGCCGGGCCGTCTGAAGCGTTTGTCGGCGGGCTCGGGTCGGGCCCGGGCTTAAAGCCGCGTTAAAGCCCGGGCCCGGGCCGTGCTCGGGCTTGAAGCCACGGGCCCGGGCCAGACTCGGGCCCGCTCATTGAAGGGCCTAATTAGGCCTTCGAACACACGCGACCGTTATGCATTGCATGTTTCAATGCATTCTGTGCCAAGCTGAAGTGACACGTGCAAGATGACTGTCATCATCATCATCAGCCTATATTTATGTCCACTGCAGGACGAAGGCCTCTCCCTGCGATCTCCAATTAACCCTGTCTTGCGCTAGCTGATTCCAATTTGCGCCTGCGAATTTCCTAACTTCATCACCCTACCTAGTTTTCTGCCGTCCTGGACTGCACTTCCCTTCTCTTGGTATCCATTCTGTAGCTCTAATGGTCCATCGGTTATCCATCCTGTGCATTACATGGCCTGCCCAGCTCCATTTTTTTCCCGCTTAATGTCAACTAGAATATCGGTTATCCGCGTTTGTTCTCAGATCCACACCGCTCTCTTGACTGTATATCTTATCAGATGACTATATCTTATCAAAGAAAATAGTAAAACAGATGGAGTTCTCATTTTTAACAGCGGAGGTGTTTCAGCCGGGTCTAATGTGTCCGCTGAATCCAAAAAATGTCGGCTGATCCTGGCATGTAGTGCAGAAAGGGTCCAAGCGCAATAGCACATACATAATTACGCAAATTACCTTTTTAATTAATTACTTTACGGAGCATCTGTCAACCTACGAATTCTAGCCGCCGAGTTTGCAAGGCGTATCCACTTGGAACGAAATCTCAGAACTGAACCAGTTTCGAGATATTAATTTTCAAAGTGTCCGACGAAATGCATGGGCGTTCCAGTTAACTTTTTGAGAAAAACGCTGTTTTATGCATTGAAGCACAAAAGTAACTGGCTTTAGCGCTAAAATAATCCCATAGTACCGACACTGGTAATAGTGCAATCGCAAAAGCGGTAACATGGAAATGGTTTGAGGAGTGGTTCTTTCTACAATTTATTTTTCGTTACGCGGAAACAATGTTCGTTTTTGCGGAAAAGAAAAAAAATTGCGTAGCTTGCACTGGCAGCGCAATGCTAAACAGACAGCGGAGATGATGGGCACCTAGCTAGTCCTGGATTTTTGGCTAGGATAAGCACTACCAAGTCATCCCCAGCATTTTCGGGAATTTATTGATTATTGATCGATTATCGACTAGCTATTGATTGGCTAACAATTACCTATCGATAGGCAATTAGTCCCCACCATTCTTAGCTAAATTATCCAGGCTCAGCTTCGCTAGTTCACAGGTGTATGTGCCATTGCGCTTGGACCCTTTCTGCACTGCTGCCAGGATCGGCCCACATTTTTCGATTCAGCGGACACATTAGGCCCAGCTGAAACAGCTCCGCTGTTAACAATGACAACTTCATCTGTTTTACTATTTTATTTGATAAGATATATTCATCTGATAAGATATACAGTCAAGCGAGTGGTGTGGATCTGAGAACAAATGGGGATAACCGATATTCTAGTTGACATTAAGCGGAAAAAATGGAGCTGGGCACGCCATGTAATGCGTAGGATGGATAACCGATGGACCATTAGAGCTACAGAATGGATACCAAGAGAAGGGAAGCACAGTCCAAGATGGCAGAAAACTAGGTGGGGTGGGGTGAATTCGCAGGCGCAAATTGGAATCAGCTAGCACAAGACAGGGTTAATTGGAGATCGCAGGTAGAGGCCTTCGTCCTGCAGTGGACATAAATATAGGCTGATGATGATGATGACAGTCATCTTGCACGTGCCACTTCAGCTTGGCACAGAATGCATTGAACCATGCAATTCATAACGGTCGTGTATGCTCGAAGGCCTACTCAGGCCCTACAATGAGCGGGCCCGAGTGTGGCCCTGGCCCGTGGCTTCAAGCCCGAGCCCGGCCTGGGCCCGCGGCCTCAAGCCCGAGCCCGGCCGGGACCGCGGCTTTAAGCCCAGGCCCGGCCCGAGCCCACCAACAAACGCTTCGGACGGGCTGACAAACGCTTCGGACGGTCCGAAGCGACAAACACTTCGGACCAGGCCCGGCCCGGCCTATAAGACAAATAAAGACAGTGCAATGACACATGTGCAGCAAATGGAAATGTACACATTACAGCATGGTAAATTGACAAACCAAAGGAAAGGCAGTGCATGTACACATTTTTAAGTACAGGCTGTGTGACCAGTAACGGTGCTAGATATCCAACAATTGTATAAAGCAGCGGAAAGAACGGAAATCCATATTTTATACATATATCTGGATAAGGATCCACACACATATCTTCTGGACGTTTTTACAGAACGTTTTCTATCCGTATTGACAAGATGATGGCTTAAAACAGCTTAACAAGACGCCTGCAAGACGTATATATAAAGACGCCTTCAAGCCATGCTTCGTAAGACGTCTTCAAGATGTATTTATAAAGACGTCTTCAAGATGTACATATAAAGACGTCTTCAAGACCTACACGTTCAGATGTCTTCAGGACGTATATATAATGACGCCGTCATGCCATACTTCGCAAGACGTCTTCAAGACGTATATGTAAAGACGTCTGCAAGACGTACATATAAAAACGTCTTCACGACGCACATATAGAGGCGTCTTCAAGCCGTACATATAAAGACATCTTCAAGACGTATATATAAAGAGTTCGTCACGACATATATAAAGACTTCCTCAAGAGTATATATAAAGACGTCTTGAAGACCTACATGTGAAGACGTTTTCAAGACGTATATATAAGGCAGTCCTGTAGCCGTCTTGAACAGTTGTAGACGTTCTAGTTCATTTTAGCTGGTCCAAGATGGCTACAAAACGTCTTGTGTTCACTGGGAACTCAAGACATACATGCATGCGGTGAGCCTGTGGCGGCACATACATACACTGTAGGCCACACCGCATGACCCTACTTGTCTACTATACCATTCAGCAGCCAGCATCACCTGGTGGCCCAAGTGAGTATAAAACTTGGGTGACTTGATATGTGAAAGAGGTGAAAGAGGATATGTGAAAGAGTGATGAAATCTGAATCGTTCAATTCAGTCTCACTTCTGAGTACACGACGGTGAAACGCGTTATAAGGAATTGATGAACTTGCGATACTATAGTTTATGATTGAACAGCTGACAGTGGAATTGTCATGCAGCTCAATTTTCGGATTTTGGTAGGAGCGAAAAACTCTCAAATAACGCACTGGCGTGGAGGTTGAACTAGCATCGTGCGAAAAACACTGATTGTGACAGCCTGCAGAAAACCTCACAGGTAAAAACTCGAGCGATCATCTGCCACAAAAATATATCATCTGACTCACCTATTCATCTATCTGAAACTAACGCTCACACTAAATTTGCGCAGCTGTTCCGCATAGGCACATGTATTTCTGTTACCCGCCACGGTAGCTAAGTGCCTATAGCATCGCGCTGCTGAGCTCCAGATCTTAGGTACGATAGGATTGAAATGCAACAACGATCGTGTACTTAGATTGATGTGTATCTTAAAGATGCCAGGTGGTCAGAATTAACCAGGAGTCTCCCCCTACTGTCTGCTTCATAATTTAGGCATGTACAACCCTTGGATTTACTTTTCACTTTTTCTGTTTTCTTAATTAACGTGGTTAAATGCCTTAGGTCTTGCATGTATGCTGCCTTCAATAGAGCACATTTTTTTACGTTTGCTTCATGTCTTTTTTTCTTCGTGAAATACGTATAGATGCCACGAGTGGACGTACAGTGCAACGACACATGTGCAGCTAATGGAAATGTACACATTACATGATGGTAAAATGACAGACCAAAGGAAAGGCAGTGCGTGTACACGTTTTTAAGTATAAAACAACCGTATAAAGCAGTAGAAAGAACTGAAATCCATATGTTAACATATATCTGGATAAGGATCCGCACATATATCATCCAGACGTTTTTACAGAACATTTTCTATCCGTCTTGGCAAGCTTAAAACAGCTTAACAAGACATCTTCAAGACGTATATATAAAGCCGCCTTCAAGCCATGCTTCGCAAGACGTCTTCAAGATGTACATACAAAGACGTCTACAAGACCACCATATAAAGACGTCTTCAAGACGTATATATAAGGACGTCTCGATGACCTACGCCTATGGACGTCCTCAAGACGTTCGTAAAGATGTCTTCAAGCCGTACATATAAAGACGTCTTCAAGACGTATATATGAAGAGTTCTTCAAGACATATATAAAGACTTCCTCAAGACCTATATATATATAAGACGTCTTGAAGACCTACTTGTAAAGACGTTTTCAAGACGCATATATAAGGACGTCTTGTAGCCGTCTTGAACAGTTGTAGGCGTTCTAGTTCATTTTAGCTGGTCCAAGATGGCTACAAAACATCTTGTGTTCACTGGGATACATACATACATGTATGCGGCGAGCCTGTGGCGGCACATACATACACGTACAACCCTTGGATTTATTTTTCACTTTTTCTGTTTTCTCAATTATAGGGGTAAATGCCTTAGGTCTTGCATGTATGCTGCCTTCAATCGAGCGCATTTTTTTACGTTTGCTTCATGTTTTTTTCTTCGTGAAATACGTATAGAAGCCACGAGTGGACGTACAGCGCAACGACACATGTGCAGCTAATGGAAATGTACACATTACATGATGGTAAAATGACAGACCAAAGGAAAGGCAGTGCATGTACACGTTTTTAAGCATAAAACAATCGTATAAAGCAGTAGAAAGAACTGAAATTCATATGTTAAGATATATCTGCATAAGGATCCGCACATATATCATCCAGACGTTTTACAGAACGTTTTCTATCCGTCTTGGCAAGCTTAAAACAGCTTAACAAGACGTCTTCAAGACGTATATATAAAGCCGCCTTCAAGCCATGCTTCGCAAGATGTCTTCAGGACGTATATATAAAGTCGTTTTCAAGACGTACATATAATGACTTCGTCTGGACTTACATATCAAGACGTCTCTCCAAGACGTATATATAAAGACGCCTTCAAGCCATGCTCCGCAAGATGTCTTCAAGATGTACATACAAGGACGTCTTCAAGACCTGTGCATATGGACGTCCTCAAGACGTTCGTATAAAGATGCGTTCATGCCGTACATATAAAGACACCTTCAAGACGTATATATAAACACTTCCTCAAAACGTATATATAGACATCTTCAAGACGTATATGTCAAGACGTCTTCAAGACGTACATGTCAAGACGTTTTCAAGACTTACATATAAAGCCGTCTTGTAGCCGTCTTGAATAGTTGTAGACTTTCTAGTTCATTGTGGCTGGTCCAAGATGGCTACAAAACGTCTTGTGTTCAGTGGGATACATACATACATGTTTGTGGCGAGCCTTTGGCGGCACATACATACACAGGCCACACCCCATGACCCAAGTTGTCTACTATGCCAGCCAGCAGCCAGCATCACCTGGTGGCCCAAGTGAGTATAAAACTTGGGTCACTTGATATGTGAAAGAGTGATGAAATGAACGATTCAGTCTCACAACTTCTGAGTACACTGAGTACACGACGGTGAAACGCATTATAAGGAATTGATGAACTTGCGATACTATAGTTTTTTACTACACGATTGAACAGTTGACAGTGGAATTGTGATACAGCTCAATTTGCAGATTTCAGTAGGAGCGAAAAACTGTCAAATAGCACGCTGGCGTGGAGGTTGAACTAGCATCGTGCGAAAAAAGCTGATTGTGACAGCCTGCAGAAAACCGCACAGGTAAAAACTCGAGCGATCATCTGCCACAAAAATATATCACCTGACTCACCTATTCATCTACCTGAAACTAACGCTCAGACTAAATTTGCGCAGCTGTTCAGCGTAGGCACATGTATTTCTGTTACCCGCTACGGTAGCTAAGTGGCTATAGCATCGCGCTGCTGAGCTGAACCAATGCTGACTACACTCCATCCGACCCACCGCCAACTCGTACTCCGATTGATCGTCCTCGTTTCGACCATCGCCGCTCGCCATCCCCGCGACGCCGGTCGCTTTCACCGATGCGTCGGCGGCCCGTATCTAGCAACGAGGGTAACTAGACGACGCAGTTCCTGAGGCAAGAACTGCGCCAGCATCGAAATGCCCATGTCCTCGTTCCTTGCCTGCCAATGTTATTGACGTGTTTGTCGAAGGTGTCGCTACAGTCGCTCTAGTCAATACCGGCGCAGCTGTTTCTGTTGTGGATGCTAAATTTTGCCGACCACTTTGTAAGGTGACGACGCCTCTTTCTGGATTGTCACTTCGGACTGCCAGTGCTCAACCCATCAAACCAACCGCAGCGTGTACGGCTCCTGTGAAGATTCAAGACGTTATGTACACTGTAGAGTTTGTAGTACTATCCTCGTGCTCCCACGCAATAATTCTAGGATGGGATTTTCTGTCTCGCCACAACGCTGTCATCGATTGCGCTCGCGCTGAGGTTGAATTCTTCCAACTCAGTGACCTCGCCTTCATAGATCCTCATTCTCCCGCTAAACTTGTAGTCAAGGAAGACACCAGTATCACGCCAGGCTCATCAGCACTCCTACCGCTCTCATGTGGTGTTATCTGCTCCGGGACAGTCTTCTTCACGCCGTCCGATCTCTTCGTTGCCAGAAAAGCCCTTCCTCTGCCTTTTGCTACTCTTGACCTCGCCGCCGGTTTCAGCACAATGCCCGTTCATAACCCACTTTCATCCCCACTCACATTGCTTCGTCACGAATGCCTTGGCCACGTCGAGACCGTCGATTCAATGCAGATTGTCTCCGTTCCCGAGGAGGCGTGCTCTACGACTGTTCTTGACCTGAGCGCCCTTTCTGCTACTGACGCAACATCTACGGATGTCTTCACCCCATTCATCAACGAGGCTCTTACACCTTCGCAGCGATCCCAGCCTCTTGCCCTTCTGCAGCATTTCCGAAGTTCTTTCGACTTCGCCCAAGAATTATTAGGCCGCACATCAACAGTCGAGCACCACATCGACACCGGCTCCCACTCACCGCTGCGCCAACGTCCGTATCGTGTATCCGCTACGGAAGGCCGCGTCATTGTAGACCAGGTCGACGACATGCTCCGTCGAGGTGTGATTGAGCCTTCACAGAGCCCGTGGGCTTCTCCCGTGGTACTTTTCACAAAGAAAGACGGTTCGATACGCTTCTGTGTAGATTTTCGACGCTTAAACAAGATAACGCTGAAAGATGTTCACCCACTGCCACGCATTGATGATGCTCTCGACTCCTTACAAGGCGTCGAGTTCTTCTCCTCCTTGGACTTGCGGTCAGGCTACTGGCAGGTCCCGATGGCGGAGGCCGATCGCCCAAAAACTGCCTTCGTTACGCCAGACGGCCTATATGAGTTCACCGTCATGCCTTTCGGACTTTGCAACTCTCCTGCTACATTCGAAAGGATGATGGATAATGTTTTGCGCGGCCTTAAATGGAAGATCTGCCTATGTTACCTTGACGACATCGTAGTGTTCGCCCCTGATTTCGCAATAGACCTGCGCCACCTTCAGCACGTACTCAGTTCCTTGACCAAAGCCGGGCTGCAGCTTAATCTGAAGAAATGTCGCTTTGCCGCACGCAAGTTGACGATCCTCGGCCACGTTGTGTCTAAGTATGGCATTCTTCCAGATCCCGAGAAATTATGGCCCGTCTCTGCGTTTCCTAAGCCCACTACAATGAAAGAACTTCGCAGTTTCATCGGCTTATGCTCTTATTTCCGGCGCTTCGTTCAAAACTTCGCATCTATCCTATCACCCCTCACGCAACTGCTTCGTGGTGCGAAAGACCTCTCAGCGTGGTCCCCTGCCTGCGACCATGCGTTCTCCACCTTGCGCCGTCTTCTCACGACGCCACCTATTCTTCGCCATTTTGACCCTCAAGCCCCTACAGAAGTTCATACCGACGCAAGTGGTGTAGGCCTTGGTGCTGTGCTTGCACAGCGTCATCCTGGCCACGCATTATACGTCGTGGCTTATGCGAGCCGCACGCTCACCAAGACGGAGGGCGATTACAGCGTCACGGAAACAGAGTGCTTGGCCATCGTCTGGGCACTTGGCAAGTTTCGCCCTTATTTATATGGCCGCTCTTTTGACGTAGTGACCGACCACCATGCGCTGTGTTTGCTTTCGAATTTAAGAGACCCATCTGGCCTCCTCGCTCACTGGGCTCTGCGAATCTAGGAGTATGACATACGCGTAGTGTATCGTTCCGGGCGGAAGCATTCCGACGCTGACGCTCTTTCCCGCTCACCGGTTTCGCCAGAGGTCACCCGTGAGTCCCCCTGTGAGCGCACGTTGTCATCTCTTGACTTGGACACTATTGCTGCCGAACAACACAATGACCCCTGGACTGCATCACTTTTAGACCTTCTTTTTGATACGTCAACAGCTCCGGCTTCTATAGCACTTCGGCGACAGGTTCCGCATTTTGCGATCCGTGATCAGCTCCTGTACCGGCGCAACTATGCACCTGAGGGACGTACGTGGCTGCTAGTCATCACGAGAGCCTTGAGATCAGAGATCTGGTCCTCTTTCCACTCGGACGCCCAGTGTGGCCACGCCGGCGTTTTCAAGACGTACGAATGACTTCGGCACCGCTACTACTGGCGGGGTATGTACACCTTCGTTCGAAACTTCGTCCGTTCTTGCCGTGAATGTCAGCAACGCAAATCTCCGCCGCACCTCTCAGCCGGTGAACTCCAACCCCCGCCATGTCCTTCTCAACCTTTTGATCGCGTTGGTGTCGATATATATGGGCCTCTTCCCTTGACTACGTCCGGCATCCGGTGGATTATAGTTGCCGTTGACCACTTGACACGCTATGCAGAAACTGCTGCCCTCCCAGCTGCTACTGCGCAGGAAATCGCCAATTTTATACTGCGCCGTTTCGTGCTTCGTCATGGAGGTCCTCGTGAACTCCTAAGCGATCGAGGCCGCGCCTTCCTGTCTGAAGTTGTCGAGAAATTGCTTGCTGAATGTGCTATTGTTCATCGCACATGCACAGCCTATCATCCCCAAACCAATGGTACCACGGAACGCTTTAATCGCACCCTTGGTGACATGCTCGCTATGTACATCGCATCCGACCATTCCAATTGGGACCTAGTTCTTCCATTCGTCACCTACGCCTACAATACTGCTACGCAAGCCACTACTGGTTTCTCCCCCTTCTATCTTCTTTATGGCCGTCATCCTTCCCATACTATTGATACCATTCTGCCCTACCACCCAGACGCATCAGAATACCGGCCAATCTTGGATGCCGCAAGACAAGCTGAAGAATGTCGTCAGTTGGCCCACCGCTTACTTCGGACGATCAGAGTTGCCAAAAGTCAAAACACGATGCCCGCAACTCGACCCCAACTTTTCAACCGGGAGACCTCGTTTGGCTGTCCGTACCGAACCTCACACCAGGACTTGCTTCAAAACTTCTTCCTAAATACGATGGACCACACCGCATTTTGCAGCAAACTTCTCCCGTCAACTACCTGATCGAGCCACTGACACCGCCTTCTGATATGCGTCGTCGCAACCGCGAAGTCTTCCACGTCCAGCGGCTCAAGCCGTATCATGATTCTGTGGCCTCATCTTCAGACTAAGTCGCCAGGATGGCTCCTTTTTCCGATGGGGCAATTGTAATGAAGAAGAACGCCTGGACTTAAGTAGCAGGATTGCCAACAGCAGCGCGTGCCGCAGAAGCTCAAGCTTAGAGATTGTGCTCGGTGGAACGCTCTACCCGTCCTCGGCCTTTCGTTCAATAAACCTCATTTATAATATATATATACATATATAATAATATATATATATATATATATATATATATATATATACAGGGTGTTTCCGTGAACACTTTCAAAAATTCGTAAAGTGTACCTGTGGCAGATACCCCAATTCTAGTTAATGAGCCGGTCTACTCGAAGCGGCGGACATTACTTGGGCAAAAAATTGAAATGCATAAACTAATTAATAGAAGGCCTGATGGCCCATATTGTAATCTACAAATCGTATCTGTGGAGTTCGCAAGACGGATCCACTTGGAACGAATTCTCGGGATGACGCCAGTTTCGGGATATTAATTCCCGAACTTTGCGAAGAAATGCATTGGTGTTCCAGTTACCTTTGTGCTTCAATGCATAAGCGACGTTTTGTTGGCCACATAAGTCATTTTATGTGGAGTCAGAGGATCTTGTTATGTTTTATGCATGGCATGCTGCATTGATAATATTGTAACGCCTTGGTTGAGGCGAAAGGAAGAGGAGGAGGACGACGAATCTTTTGGTGTGCGGAGCGCAGAATGAAACCGGTGCTGGACTGCTTTCCTAGACTCTCACCCATCACCTGTAAATAAACACGCCCTATCCGTAACAGTTTTGTGGTGGAAGGTGCTGGGTACACAACCACGCAACAGAGTCTTGCAACCACCTGATCTGCGCCGAAGCCGCCTCCTTGCTGGACTGCCGCCGTTACCTCTGGTGGTCGAGATGTCTCGCGGTGAAGACGGAACCCGGACTGTACCAGTTCCTACAGCTGCAGCCCCTGCCCCGGTTACAGCGGCCCCTTCGGTACCTGCTTCAGCCGCGGCTGGTCCCTGGCAGCGTCAGCACCTGATAGAGCCTCGCACATTTGGAGGCAAGTCTGGCGAGGACGTGGATGAGTGGCTCACTCACTACAAACGGGTGAGCAACTATTACCATTGGGATGCGACAACTCAGCTGTCCAACGTCGTGTTTTACTTAACGGACACGGCACTTGTGTGGTTTGACAACCATGAGGACACCCTCACGACTTGGGATCGGTTCGTGTCGTAAATAACGGAGTGTTTTGGGGACTCAGTCACGAAGAGGAAGCAGGCTGAACAAATGCGGCTGCAAAGAGCCCAAGTGCCAGGCGAGACGTGTACGACGTATATTGAGGCTATATTGAAGCTCTGCAAGAATGTCAACCCTCGCATGTCAGAGGAGGACAAGGTCGGCCACCTCTTAAAAGAAATTGCCGAGGATGTATATCACTTCCTCATCGGTAAAGAGAACCTTGGTACAGTACCTGACGTCATAAGGCATTGTCGTACATTCGTGACCCTGAAGATGCGACGTATCACGCCTAAATTCGGTCGGTTACCGAATGGGACTACCGTTGCGAGTGTTGACAACTGCACGTCCCTTGATCACGCGTCTACAATACGTGAGATAGTACGGGAAGAGCTCACCCAACACGTGCACTCGACACCTTATGATGCTGCGCCAATATCAGCCCCCGCTCATCATGTTTCTATTGCTGCAACGGGCGTAGAGGACTACAACTACAGTTCTCGCTCGCCACCGAGGCCGCAGCCCAATCACGGTACGAACGCCGCTTCAGCTATCCTCGTCAGCCGGTCGGTACACACCACGATGTAAGCGAGATTCGACAGAGGTTATCCAGATGGAGTGGTTTGCCCGGTTTGGGTATGAGGATGGTGTTGGCCATCTTCCATTCCGCCGGATAGTCTCGCTTTCTCCACAACTCGGTGAAATGATCCGTCAAGAAAGTGATCGAGTCGTCGTCTAGGTTCATTAAGAGTTTATTATACTAATACCGTCCGGTCTGGCTGCCGATCTACTAAAGAGACCACGGAGGGCGGCCCGTACTTCACCATTGGTGAAATCACGGTCCATTTCCTCGCACGGTCCTCCCGAGTACTATAAACGTTCGTCGCTATCACCCGGTTGTTTGAGCGAGAGATATTTGTCCGCCAGCTGTCTCATGACTACCTCTTGAGTACTGTACGGGCTGGCCTGATGGCAGTCACCAATTTGTTTAATGAACAAGGCTCGAAACACGGCAAAACAGGAACATTCCTACCCACCTAGGGCAAAGTGCCTGGGATGAGCCAAAGAATGCTTCAGATTAAATAGCTCACGCCAGTTCCCTTTCTTTTTTATATGCGACGAATATTCATCAAACACATTCACTAGAGTCGGTGACAACGAACAATTAAGAGGTTATATCTACACTGATCAACTAAAGGAAAATTTGCATAGACGCGCCAGCTAATTAGTTTCACTTAAACACCTGATGACAAGCGGTTGCGCGTTTGAAACAAGTGTTTATATACCTATACCAAGTGTTTATAAACCTATATCATCCAGACGTTTTTACAGAACGTTTTCTAGACGTCTTGGCGAGCTTAAAACAGCTTAACAAGACATCTTCAAGACGTATATATAAAGACGCCTTCAGGCTATGCCTCTCAAGGTGTCTTCAGGAGGTATATATAAAGACGTTTTCAAGACGTACATACAATGACGTCGTCAAGACCTACATATTAAGAGTATATATAAAGATGCCTTCAAGCCATGCTTCGGAAGACGTCTTCAAGATCTACCTGCAAAGACGTCCTCAAGACGTATATATACGTTGTCTACAAGACCTTCATATAAAGACGTCTTCGAGACGTGTATAGGAAGACGTCTTCAAGACGTATATATAAGGACGTCCCCAGGACCTATGCTTATGGACGTCTTCAAGACGTTCATATAAAGATGCCTTCAAGCCTTACATATAAAGACGCCTTCAAGCCGTACATATAAAGATTCCTCAAAACGTATATGTAAAGACATCTTCAAGACGTATATGTCAAGAAGTCTTCAGGACGTACAGGTAATGACTTCATCAAGACGTACATATAAAGCCATCTTGTAGCCGTCTTGAATAGTTGTAGACGTTCTAGATGATTTTGGCTGGTCCAAGGCGGCTACAATACGTCTTGTGTTCTGTGGGATACATACATACATGTATGTGGCGAGCCTGTGGCGGCACATACAAACATACACAGTAGGCCACACCCCGTGACCCAAGTTGTCTACTATGCCAGCCAAGCAGCCAGCATCACCTGGTGGCCCAAGTGAGTATAAAACTTGGGTCACTTGATATGAAAGAGGTGAAAGAGGATATGTGAAAGAACAATGAAATGACCGATTCAGTCTCACAACTTCTGAGTACACGACAGGGAAGCACGTTATAAGGAATTGATTAACTTGCGATACTATAGTATTTTACTACATGATTGAACAGCTGACAGCGGAATTGTGATGCAGCTTAATTTGCAGATTTCAGTAGGAGCAAAGAATTGTCAAATAACGCGCTCGCGTGGAGGTTGAACTAGCATCATATGAAGAAAAACGCTGATTGTTACAGCCTGCAGAAAACCGCACAGGTTAAAACTCGAGCGATCATCTGCCACAAAGATATCATCTGACTCACCTATTCATCTATCTGAAACTAACGCTCAGATTAAATTTGCGCAGCTGTTCAGCGTAGGCACACATATTTCTGTTACCCGCTACGGTAGCTAAGTGCCTATAGCATCGCGCGGCTGAGCTCGAGATCGCGGGTACGATGGGATCGAAACGCAACAACGATCGTATACTTAGATTGATGTGTATCTTAAAGATCCCAGGTGGTCAGAATTAATCAGGAGTCTCCACCTACGGTCTGCTTCATAATTTGGGCACGTACGACCCTTGGATTTATTTTTTACTTTTTCTGTTTTCTCAATTAACGTGGTTAAATGCCTTAGGTCTTGCATGTATGCTGCCTTTAATCGAGGACATTTTTTTACGTTTGCTTCATGATTTTTTTCTTCGTGAAATACGTATAGATGCCACGAGAGACGTACATATAAAGGCATTAGAGCACTGCACGGGCCTGATTTTTCGGCCCGAGCCCGGCTCGGGCCCGCCTTACGAGGCCCGAGCCCAGCCCGGGCCCGTAATACAAAGCCCGAGCCCGGCCTGGGCCCGGGCGTACATGACCGAGACTAGCCCGGGCCCGTGGTTCCAAGCCCGGGCCCGACCCGGGCTCGTGTTATTGAGCCCGGGCTCGGCCCGGGCCCGGGCGTTCATTATTAAGCTTAGCTAGGGCCCGCGTGTGTATGACCAGGCCCGGCCTGTAAGAAAAAAAATCTTTTTTACACACAGATTGTAGCGTATCTGTCAGCCTCACCTTCTCGAGGTTAAATCAGCTGCAGTATAGAAGCAATAAAAGGCCGAAATCTTTGTTTCTCCCACGGGAACATCAGTAATCCGGCCCATTGCCTGTGCTACTATTTTTTCTGGTCGTGCGCATGCACTTGCCTTGATTTGTACGATACGGTTCTATGATGTCATTTAGCATGCAAAAATACAGGGTGTTTCATTTTAGCTGTACCTATGAGGAATTGCAAGCTATCGCTGGAATTCCTCATAGACGAAATAGCTATGAACCGAAAGACAAAGAATATTTGCGTCACGGCGAGTTAACAGAATTGGAAAACGTTTTAACACAATACATTTTAAACAACACTACAATAACAATACTAGCTATACAAAACAACGCAACACCAGCTATACAACATAGCATGAGACTGAATTTTACAAGATCAACATTTGCTCATAAAACGAAACAGGATTTACATTATCTACTCAGAACCATACACAAAGGCTGAATAATAATCACATCAGATACATTACAAGTGGCCAAAGTGTCAGCTGAGTTCTCTCTTACTGAAATTACCGCCATTTTTGTATCTTTTTAAAGTGAATGGTAGGTAATGTATGAACGACTGATGCTTATAGAGAGTTCTGAAGTATGGAATTGACCATATCTCAGGATTTATTGTGTTCGCATTAATGCGACGATGCTCTAAGGAGGCTAATTGTTTTATGTAGTTCCAAGCTAATTCTGACATGGATGGCCTAATGGATGGTCAAAACGCCTAATTGAATATCTAACATAATTACGCAAATTACATTTTTAATTATTTATTTTACGGCACATCTTTCAACCTACGAATTCTAGCCACCGAGTTTGCAAGGCGTATCCACTTGGAACGAAATCTCAGGACTGAACCAGTTTCGAGATATTAATTGTCAAAGTGTCCGACGAAATGCATGGGCGTTCCAGTTAACCTTTTGAGAAAAACGCCGTTTTATGCATTGAAGCACAAAAGTAACTGGCTTTAGCGCTAAAATAATCCCATAGTATCGACACTGGTAATAGTGCAATCGCAAAAGCGGTAACAATGAAATGGTTTGAGGAGTGGTTCATATGACAGTAGTACTCGATCCTTTCCGTCCGAGCCTGGTATTTTGCTGGGTGCAACGTTCGCGCCAACTGTTAGCGGTGGGAGAAAGCAACTGCCTTCTCGGCCTTCCTCGCAAGAGTCGCCTCCACCCCCTCGCCTTCGGCTGTCTTTTGAGCCGCTCGTTTTTAAGAACGTGTTTCTCGCGGTTCAACTGAGCGGCTGGTTTTTTAGAGGGAGGCAGCCCTTTCTCTTCGTTCAGTGAGCCGTGACGAACCGTACCGCTAAGGAGCGAGTCGGATCTTTTGAGCCGCTCTTTTAAAGAGCGAGTGAGCCGCGGTTCAGTAAGTGAGCGGCGGTTCTTTCGGACAGAGGAAGCCTTTTTACTCTCGTTCAGTGAGCCATGACGAACCGTTCCGCCTAGAAATGGGTTGCTCAGGAGCGAGCCGGATCTTTTCAGCCGCTCTTTTAAAGAGCGAGTGAGCCGTGGCTCAGTAAGTGAGCTGCGGTTCTTTCGGAGAGAGGAAGCCGGTTCTCCCTCGTTCAGTGAGCTGTGCCGAACCGTTCCGTCAGAGCCGGGTCTTCTGCTGGGTTTCGAGGTTTCGATTTCTGACCGACGAATGGTGGCCGGTGTGGGCAGACTCGCGCTATTCGCAGTGTGTGGTGTGCGCAGCAGTCCCTTTGGTTTTTTGTGCGTCCTATGGTGTGGCACCCGATGCCACCGAAGGGAGAAGAAACCTTAATTGGCAAATGATGGCACCGTTCGTTGCCTGCTGTTCTTCGAATGATGTCTCACCACTCTTACCGATCGCACATCGTGCGCTGGTGCAATAACACTTCGAAGATGGTCTTCCGTGTCTTTAAAGACAACAGGTGAAAGTACCGTTTACCTCCTCGTCTCCATTTGTGCTAATTAGTGTAGTCATGAAAATGTCGCCCATGGCATCCACTTCTGTGTATTGCCTGAGCATGTATCATTAGCACGTGAATAAAACGAGGCCAATGATCTGTTGTGTTGTCATAGATCTTCATTTCTTTTTTTTTTTTGTGTCCTGGCGCATGATGGCATGGTCGCCAGTATCGCGCGTGCGCTCAAGAGAAAAAAAAACGAAAAAAATTAAAAATACGAAAGGTGTATCTTTCGTATGATTTTTGTATTGTACTTCAAGAAATAATTTTGACATTCATTTTGCATTGCGTTACAGCTCACTTATATTATAGTGAGCGTGCGTATGTGAATAAAGCAACAAAATTGAAAGATAATGTACAGTAACTTTATGTTCTTATTTTGATCAATGTTGATTTTAAAGTACCAAAAAACAGAAAAGCTCGTGTATTGGCGTTGAAGTTACATATTGTTTCTGAAAAAAGGACGTCGCATTCTGCCTGTTACAGTATCATAAGCATTATATCCCCAATATAAGAAAAGCATTATATCCCCAATATCAGAAAAGAAAGTTTCATTACAATTAAAACTTCATGCTTTTAAAATATGTAAAAATATTCTCTAAACATGGCAAAAATGCCAATAACACGGTTATTCAATTATGCATATATCGTTTTTTTTTCAAAGCCAAATAACTATAGAATATGCATAACACAGGTTACACATTTAAGTCAACCGGTGAGCCGTTCAACTGAACCGGTTCATTTCAGTGAGCTGAGTCATTCCGAGCCGCTCACTGAAGTGAGCCGTTTTTCCCATCTCGAAGTAGTAGTGCTGCTGATATTTGCGTGTATGAAAAGGGGATGCTTATTTGATTCCAGGACAAATTGATTTGTTCTACACATGGTACTGAACTTGCCAATGTTATTTTAAAAGCGGAATTAGGAACTTATTGTGGTACATTTTAACGTGCCCTTGTCCCTTCAGCTTGTGCAGATGCTTAAAGCTTGCGTTCTGTTGAAACAAATTTGGCTTCAGCCGTAGGAGAATAGTTGTCAAAGTGTAATGAAAGCCTCCTGGTAGACATGCCGAGTTGTGCTGCTGGGGACACTTATTGGTTAGCCCTACTGGGTAATGCTGCTAGGCTTATGGGTACTTTAACACTGCAGTGCCTGCAGGATCGCCAGCATTACGAAATGCCTTAAAAAGACTGTAAGGATACATCTCGTGCTATGGTATTGTGACGGAAGCGAGATGGAGGTGAAGGATATCTTTACAAAATATATACAGAGTAGGCTAGGGCAAGAGATGTTCGATCCGGCCCAAGTGCTTGCGTCTTCATCGTCGTCTGTGTCGCTCTGCCAAGCATCGCGTTGATCCATGTATGGATCGCTCTGCCGGAGAGTGATCCATGTATGGATCCAGGAGTACAATTTCGTAATTTACGTCACCAAGTGGACGAAGAACCTGGTAGGGCCCAGTGTAACGTGAGAGGAGCTTCTGTGATAGGCGAATGCGGCGGAATGGTGACCACAGGAGGACTAGAGAGCCAGGCGTGAAGTGCACGCTTCTGTGTCGGCTATCATAACGGGACTTCTGGGTTGCTTGCGAAGCAGAAAGTCGATCGTGGTCAAGTTGACGAGCTGCACGAGCTCGAGCTGCGACGTCACTGGCGTATTCAGTAGACGAGTGAGGAGCCTAAGGAAGAAGAGTCTCGAAAGGCAATGCACGATGTCGACCAAACAGCAGATAAAACAGTGTATACCCAGCGTAGTCATGCCGCGAGGAATTGTACGCAAAGGTAAGAAATGGTAACGCGCAGTCCCAGTCACAGTGATTTGGTGAAACAGACATCGCCAGCATCTCGGTTAGCGTTCGGTTCAGGCGCTCGGTCAACCCATTCGTCTGCGGATTATAAGCGGTGGTGAGCTTATGTTCAGTGGAGCAGGCACGAAGGAGGCCATCTACCACTCTTGATAGGAAGTACCTCCCGTGATCGGTGAGGAGCTGCCGAGGGGCGCAATGATGTAGAATTATGCCGTGTAGGAGAAAGTCAGCGACGTCTGTAGAACAGCTTGTCGGCAATGCCCTGGTGATTGCGAAGCGCGTGGCGTAGCCTGTCGCGACCGCAACATTTGTTTCCCGAGATGGACGTAGCAAAAGGGCGTAGAAGGTCAAGGCAGACGCAGAAGAATGGCTCTGCAGGGATATCAATAGGCTGTAGCTGGCCTGCAGGAAGCGCTGAAGGGCGCTTGCGGCGTTGTCAGCGTTTACAAGCAGCGAAGTAGCGGAGCACAGAACGGTACATGCCAGGCCAGGAAAATCGACGTCGGATGCTGGCGTAAGTACGCGAGACACCTAGGTGACCAGCAGTTGGTATGTCGTGAAGCTGGTGAAGAACACAAGGGAGCGTAGATGACTAGGTAGGACAAGCAGAAGCTCTGGGCCATTTGATCTGCGATTACGACGATACAGAACGTTGTCGTGTAGCTCAAACAGGCGAACAAAACGGTCTGGTGATGGAGAGGTATGACGGTCGATGATGAGCCGTCAGGACTCGTCTCGTCGCTGTTCGGTGGGGATATCATCCGAAGCAAGGGTGGACAGTACGCAGGCGTCGGAGTCATTGTCAATGAGGTCGGGAGCATCGACAGGGTGACGTGATAATCAATCAGCGTCCTGGTGCAATCGTCCAGACTTGTAGTGCACATGAAACGAGTATACTTGAAGCCGTAATGCCCAGCGGCCGAGACGTCTAGACGGATCCTTCAGTGACGAAAGCCAGCATAGAGCATGATGGTCTATAATTACAGAAAAAGTTTGGCCAACCAAATAGGGTCTGAATTTGGTGACAGCCCACACTAAAGCCAGGCACTCGCGTTCAGTGATGGAAAAGTTTCGTTGGGACGAGGACAGAAGGCGACGGGCGTAGGCGATGACACGTTCCTTGCCGTGCTGTGTTTGCCCAAGGACAGCCCCAATTCTATGACCACTGGCATCAGTGCGAAGTTCCGTAGGCGATGAGGGGTCGAAATGGGCCAGTATTAGTGGTGTAGTGAGAAGGCGGACGAGGGCAGAAAACGAAGCTGCCTGTTCGGGTCCCCACACGAAAGGAACATCCTTCCTCAAGAGTACCGTAAGAGCGCGGGCGATGTCCGCGAAGTTCCGGACAAAGCGATGAAAGTAGGAACATAATCTTTCGAAACTGCGGACGTCTTTGGCTGAACGCGGCCCGGGAAATTGTTTTACTGCGCGCACCTTGTCGGGGTCTGGTTGAACACAGGCAGCACTGACAAGGTGACCGAGCATAGTTATTTCACGCCGCCCGAAACGGCACTTGGAGGAGTTCAGCTGAAGGGTGGCTCTTCGGAAGACCGCAAGAACGGCCGATAAACGGGTGAGGTGACTCTGAAACGTAGGCGAGTAGACAATCATATCGTCTGAATAGCATAGACAGATGGACCACTTATGTCCCCGCAGCAAAGGGTGCATCATACGATCGAAAGTTGCTGGGGTATAACAGAGTCCCAACGGCATGACCTTGAATTGGTATAGGCCATCGGGGGTAATAAAGGCAGTTTTCTCGCGGTCCATAGGGTCGACTGAAATCTGCCGATAGCCAGACCGAAGGTCGATGGAAGAAAAATATTGGGCTCCATGAAGGCAGCCGAGAGCGTCATCGATACGAGGCAAAGCGTAGACGTCTGTATGAGTGACTTTGAACAAATTCGGATAATCAACGCAAAAGTTGCAGTGGCTTAGCTCGGCTATGCCAGGATATACGTAGCGTTAGCAAAGGTTCAGCTGATTATTCTTAGCTTTCCTGGTTGTCTCCTACGCTCAACTGCTAATTGCCAGGCAACTACTTCGGGATCCGATGAGTCAAGCTTCTCCGTTCTTCTGCGCTGTTGAGCAGCATTTGCGCTCTCCTTCTCCATGGCTATACCACACTGGCAAACGCCAGTCAGAAGCGCAACGGCTCCAGCGCAGTGTCAGACGGCGACTGCACAGCGAGCGTGCGCCGGCGCCAGTGCGTCTACCACGGCTACGACGTCACTCCTCTGGAATGCGCAGACCGGCGGCGGTGAGTCGCGCGCGGCGGCGGCGGAGTGCGCGAGAGGTGCCGGCTCCGGTGGCTCCGGAGCGCAAGCCGTGTGACATCACTGATCCTTGGTGGTGGAACTGACGGCTGTGCAGCCATGCGGACTTCGCAAGAGGACGTTGCCGCCGTGTTGGGAAGCCGGGCAAATGAGTGGCCAATGCGCCGGCTCTGAGACTGCTCAAAGCGCCAGCACTCCTTTATAATAGCGTCGACTGTAGAATATTTCTACGCATTAAAAGGCTGAAGGCGTCGTCGGCGATCCCTTTCAAGATATGCCCAACCTTGTCGTCCTCCGGCATCTCGGCGTCGGCCTTTCGGCATAGCG